>NC_045158.1:17949434-17964434 GCF_900700415.2 Clupea harengus | reverse complement strand
AGCGAAGCGATTGCCACGACGCGGTGCGGGCGAAGGAAAACGGGCACGGACGCGGACACGGGCGCAGCGATGCGCGCGAGGACTGCGAGAGAGCAGGAGAGTGGCCAGTGGCCAGTAGCCATCTCATGCAGCTGTGGCCACAGTCGAGGCCCCTGCGCTCGGCCAAAAATCCTTGTGCTTGGCTGAGAGCACTGATATGATTATCTCTGATATGCACTGGCACGGTGGCCCCGGCACCTCAGACGGACGCCATGGAATGTGGATGAGAGCTAATGAAGAGGAAAGGATGGGATGGAGCGTTAGGGTTTACAGAGGTGTGTCGACATCTCACCGCTCCGTTCAGCGCAGTGGTTCAGGGAGGCCCTGGATGAGCATATTGATACTAAAAGAGCATTCCGCCTGTTCAGATTAACAGAATACCACAGCCACACACATACACACACATACACACACACACACAAACACACACACTATAAAAAAGTGATTTTGAGTTACATTTAATTTAAAACCTTATGCTCAATCTACTGCATACGTGAAGATTTTATTTAATTTCTAAAATGTACATCAGGACAACCACACCCTCACAAGACATGAACATGTATCACAGAGTTCAATGTTCAATTAATTACTTTTATGTTGGATGCTTTAGTTAAGTCTTTTTCATATCCTGTCCTGTAAACTTGTCTGACCATAAGATGGACTACAGTCAGAGGACAATATTAAACACCACAAACAAATAATCTGAATTATTAAAAAGTAATACAACTTTAAATAGGAAAGGTAAAAGCTTAATGGAGTCTGTGCGGAATGGGGGCTTGGAATGTAGTAGAGAGGAACGGGGGAGTGGAAATGGCAGCTGTCAGCCAAGCTGACATGAGGAGGGTGGGGTGAGAAGTGTGTGTGTGTGCGTGTGTGTATGTGTGTGTGTGTGTGTGTGTGTGTGTGTGTGTGTGTGTGTGTGTGTGTGTGTGTATGGGGGGGTGGGGGTGTGAGCACGAGGTGCAGCCCTCGCAGTCGTCTGAGGACTTGGACGTTTCCTGACATGCCAGTAAATGTGGAGAGGCAGGCTTGTCAGATTGAGTGAGGAGATATTCCCAGCGTGTGAGGTGGAGAGTGACTGCCTAGGTAAATCTATTAAAGAGAAGGAGAGGAGGATGAAGAGAGAGAGAGAAGGAGGGAGGGGGGGCATTACAGGGTTGGTGAGCATGAAGAGAGAGAGAGAGGGAGGGAGGGGGGGCATTACAGGGTTGGTGAGGATGAAGAGAGGGAGAGCAGTGAAGTGGGGTGTGTGGGTTCGGGCACTTAACCTCTGCAGAGTGAACCCGTGTAGCTCATCACAGATCAGTGTTTCCTTTGTTAATCAGTCGGCTGTACAGTAAAGGGCAAGCTAACACACTCTTCTCTCAAACACGCAGATATGCCCACACAAGCTAATACACACACACATATACAACACACACGCTCGGACACACAAGCACACAGTCACGTGCACTCGGACACACTAACACATACACACTGAGACTCACAGACGCAACCGCACACTCACACACCTGTGCTGTCCTTCTATCTACCGGTGGCAGTGGGACCTCTGTATTCTTGGCACAGGTGTCAGGTATGCACACCACACACACGCACGGTACGCTGTGATTCTTGTTCACCATGGGACTTTTCTGTAACTTCAATCCAACTCAATGTGTTCGCTTAATAATGCATGCTTCTGGCACGCACCAGCACACAGGCCACGGGCTCGCTCCCTACCTACCCCGCCAACACAGAGGAAGAGGAAGAGGAGAACAAAGAACAAAACAAGAGCACGCAGACAAACACCTCCCCGTGGAGAAGTTGTTTTTTCTTCTTCTTCTTCTTTTTCTTCTTCTTTTCATGCACAGATGAATAAGTAAATGTCGTGAAGATGTGTTGACGTTCAACTCAGACCTTCGGTGGTGGGGGTGGGGAGGGTGGGGGGTGCGAGGGTGAAACGTTGACATCTCTTCAGAAGAGCCCGGGGCAAAGGGAGCGGGATCGGACCCAAGAACGCCGGCCTTTCAATGCCGGCTTTGGAACGCTGGCTTCGGAACACGGACGTTTAGGATGCGGCAGTGATGTTTGCGGCACATTAGGCAGCAAGCGGGACTCGCAAACTTTCTTCTTCTTCCTCTTCTTTGAAAGTGGGTTTACCCCCTCCAGGGACTTTAGGGTCAGCAATCAGCACACTGTAAAGGGATGCCGCCCAGCAATCATGCTCTGTCACCGTTTAGCGGCAGCAGGCAGGAAATGGGAAGGAGCAGCTCGTGGAGCAGGCCGGAGCGCTGAAGTAACGGGAGTTGGCGCGGCGTCCTAATGATTGGGATCTGTCAAGGTCTGCATCCTCCTCCTCCTCCTCCTCCTCCTCCTCCTCCACCTCCTCCTCGTGCTCCTGCTCCTCATTTCTTCTTCTCTATCCCTCACACTCCATCTGTGTGAGTCTATTTATGTGTGTGTGTGTGTGTGTGTGTGTGTGTGTGTGTGCCTTTTATGCATGCATAAAAGGCTACATTTCCTGAATTTTCTAAAATATTTTTTGTCACACACACACACACACCTATCGTCATCATGACAAGTAATTTAAAAAGTGAAAAAAGTGTTTGTATGAGATACAATTTTAAATAAACGTTAAAAAACACTGCACTGCAGAGAAGCACGTGTGTGCAACTGCATGTAAAGCCTCTAATGTAGGGTATTTGTCTTGCATTTCATCGTTTTATTTTTGAATTTATATTTGTGTATGTGCATGGATATGGTTTCTGTGTGTCAGTCTCAGAAATAGTGTGTTTACAGCTATCAGTTTTTGAGGTTGTGTACTTACACATATATCAAGTGCTGTGTTATGATTTCTATCACATGTGTTAAAAGACCTGTGTGTGTGTATTTTTCTTTATGTGCATGTGTGTATGCATGCGTGTGTGTGTGTGTGTGTGTGTGTGTGTGTGTGTGTGTGTCTGTGTGTGTGTGTGTGTGTGTGTGTGTGTGTGTGTGTTCTGTGCTCATTGCTTTGTATTTATGCATCTATTATGCAGGCTGGTTGTTGGCTGCGTGCCTTGCCGGGCTTAAAAGACATTTCATCAGAGGGGAAGAAACAAAGATGGCTGCAGCACAACACTGACATTTATCTCCAGCGGTCTGGACAGGAGCTTGAGCAAACAAGCACGAGGAGCAGGTGCCATTTGATGGACAAAGCTGCCAGCACAACACCGCCTGTCACACGCACACACACACACACACACACACACACACACACACACACACACACACACACACACACACACACACACACACACACACACACACACACACACACACACACATACACAGAGAGAGATAGAGAGACTGAGACAGAGAGAGAGAGACTGGGGGGGAGAAAGAAGGGAGGGAGAAAACAAACAATCAGCCCCTACAAATGAAAAATTCAAATTGAGACACAAAGGAAATCTCTATGAAAATATGAATTTGCATCCCCACAGCCTGTGCTGGATATGTGCTGGCTGCAGTAGAGGAAATGGGTAGGAGTTTAAATAGGTCTGTTGCAAGAATCTGCTGACCAGAAACATTTACCCAAATCATTTGCACACTTCTCCATTTCCGTGATATTGAAATCTCTCTCTCTCTCTTTCTCAAAATCTATTGCTGTTTATACTGATATAACCTGCTTTTTTTCTAAATTAATTGATGTTTGAATAAGAATTTTTAAAGTCAAAGTATCTCTCCTCCCTCTGTCTATCTCTCTCCCTCTCTCTTTCCCCTCCCTTACATAGCGTGAGGTACACATGGACACCCGGCTGGGCACCCATGCGCACATGGGCACGGAGACAGAGGGAGAGGGTGGCACTGCCATGCAGCCATCACAGAGGGGCCGCGTTAACTGCCCTGATTGAGTGGTCTTTACAGGTCAATCTTTCACACTAATGTGAGCCTGTCCACTCCAATATCCACCAGATAACCGCCGGGTTAGCACGGCAGCACGCTCTCCATCGCTGCTCACACAGTGCTTACAATGTGTGTGTGTGTGTGTGAGAGAGAGAGTGAGAGTGTGTGTGTGTGTGTGTGGGGGGGGGGGGAGTGGGTTGTTGAGGTGGAGTGAGACTAAGGACTGGAGGAAGAAAAGAGGATGGGTGTGTGTCTATGTGTGTGTGTGTTTGACGGGGGTGTGAGTGTGTGTGTGTGTTTTGTAGGGGTGGGGTGGAGGGAGTGTGTGTGTGTGTATGTGTGTGTGTGTGTGTGTGTGTGTTTGTGGTGTGTGTTTGTGGGAGAGTGTGGATGAGTGTGTATGTGACGGTGGGTTAGTGTGTGTATGGTTGTTGAAAGTGAGTGGTGAACAAAAAGAGAGAGGAGAGGATCTCCTGAGAAGCAGCTGATTGAGCTGACAAGCCCAGCGACAGCAGCCGCTACTATGTGCGTCCAACCCAAAAGCACCGCTCATTCCACTGGACGGAGGAGGAGGAGGAGGAGGAAGAGAGAATGATGGGTGGGGGCACAGGGGGGCGGGCAGAGCTGAGGACCAGTGTCCTCCCCCATGTCCCTCTCCAACCCGGATAGAGGCCGTCTCTGGGGCAGACGTGGCCTGGATCCGGCCAAGCTTCTATCGAGATCCACTCTCATTCTGTCCAGAAAAATAGCAGCATTGCCTTGTCCTTCGGGGCTGTAGCTGTTTATGTATTTATTTATTTTTCTTTAGCCCTGGATAAATTCCCCACTTTGAGCGGTGTGTCACTACATCAATGAAAGTCAGTAAAAGAGGACGGCAGTATTGGAACTGCCCATACTCACTCACTGGCAGAGGGATGCTCTGTGTAAAGAAACTCCTTCAGTCATCTCAATGGAAATCTTTTATTTACTCTTAACATGTCCATATTCACTGTCAGTAGGATCATCTGTTTATCATCTTCATGGAAATGTTTTTTCTTTTTCTTTTTTCGACTAAGATTTTGAGGGGAGACTGATTCTAAATTGTCCATAAGGAAATGTAATTGACAGCCTCCTTTGAGACTTTATGGAGCTATGTTGCATAGTATATAATAGATTAATAGATAACATTTCATTTGGTGTAAGATGTTACCACATTGTCATTTGACAGGTGATGTAGGGGTATGGCTTTTGGGATGCATAAACTGATTTTTTTATTCAAATGTTTGACATATTTGGATATTCCTTTTGATTTTCCCGCAGTTCCAGCCATAATAGGCCATTGCTCTCGCTCCCCCGACAGTATTTGAGTTGAAGAGACACGTGCATATTCTCTGACACTAATCAGTTTTGCCCCCGTGGAGCTCGCTATTAAGCTTTTCCTGACACACACACATAGAGAGAGAGAGAGAGAGAGAGAGAGAGAAAGAGAGAGAGAGAGACGCACCTTCCTTTCTGAGCTCGTTTGCTGCTGAAAATTCTTGACATATCAACAGTTTCCGCGGCGAGAAGTTAAGGTACTTCGAGATGACTTTATCACCTGCTCCGGCCCGTAGTCTAAAATGTATTAGTGAAGACGTTTTTAATCCAATTATCCATCAGCGCGGAGGCGCTGTCTCTGTGAAACATGTTTCTAAAGGGAGAACTGAAAAAGACTCTCAGGCTAGATTAATCCTCTGATTTGTAATTCCTTAATCGTTTCACTGTGCTGTCAGCGATGAGGGAAACGCGCGCGTCTGAACGCCTTGGAATCTGCGACTCATCCGTGCAACACAAAGGGAAACTTTTATCATAATCAAATCAGTTATTAAATGAACGAACTCATTCCATCACTAACTAATTAGCTGAAATAATGGCTTTTTACGTGGGTCCTCTTTTCCTTTTGTCAAAATTTTGACTGAGTAATTTCCCCTATCAAAAGTACCTGTACGAGTTTTAGTATTTACTATGTACATTTCGGTTCTATACACAACACATTTAACCAAAATATGAAAGAAAACAAAATACCAATCCATCTTTTCCTCTGGTACTCATGATGGTATTCTGACCAAAACGTATGATGTCTTCAACCTTGCCTTGGCTCATCACGCACGCCCACTGAGCGGCGCACAGCTCAGTCTGATGTATTTGGCATTCGTCTTAGCCTCGATTAGCTTCGATAAAGAGCACTTCTCATTTTACTTAGGCAAGATTCCCTTTCCTGTAATACTCCCGCACACGATGAGGATATCTGAAATCAATTCGCTTTGAAAAAGAAGTCGCTATGCAAGTTTTGTAGAACGTGTCAAGGTCTTGTACATGGACGCTCTCCCTCTAGTCTATAGTGTGGAGGATTTTAGCTAACCAATGATTTAGCAGAGGTGGTAGGCCCAATTCAGTTCATGTTGTATTTATTTATTGTCTCTAAACGTAATATTGGGTCTACTTTAAAAAACGATACTGTTGTATTCTTAACTACAGGTTAAAGAGAAGAATAAAAGGATAATTTGTGAAGTTAGTGTTATATAATGACATGATGTTTAAATGTAGTATTTTGCTATTTTAAAAAGACGATGCGATTATTATATAATTATTTAATAAGGTCTTGTCATTTTGTAGAAATTCCTTTAAACTGAAAATCAGCCATCATCTTTCACACCTGACAATAGCCTCCCCGGACACAATTTAAGTCCAGAAAGACAGAAAGTATTAAACCACAATATCTTACTCTGCCTCTCTCAATTTTGCATTCATTTTCAGTTTATATGTATCATTGTCTCCTTATTTGTCTGTAAATAAGTGGAACATTGGGCTATGATTGCACCTTTGCATTTAACCAGCAATTGCAGCCCTAATGAGTTTCAACACCTCAGTGCATATCACAATTAGTTGTGTTGTTTTCCCTGTCACTTTTAATTACACCTACAACTCTAATGCCCGTGACAAATAGCTGGAATCAAACTTCTCAACCCAACGGGTTTTTAAATATATCTCCATAATCAGCAATTCAAGGTACCCTCCTCATGTTAGCAACACTCCTCCACCATTTCAGATGCACAATTGGTCATATGATGTATTAGAATCATTTGAATTTGATCAGCTTGGATTCACTCAGACAAAAATGCATCATCGGCCTTGTGTGTGTAAATGTCTGAAAGGGTTTTGAGTGCATTAAATCACACTAACACCTGTGAAAGAGATTTTAAAAGAGAGTAACAAGTAAACAGTGCTTAGTTGTCGTCCATGGCACCCACACTCGAGGAAGTTGGGCCACCATTGAGCTCATTGTCAGTAAACGAAGAGAAACCATCTATTGACGTAAACAGAGTTGAATGGAAGTGCCTTGAGCATGGGACAGTGGGACTGCACTCTGAAACAAGCCACGTTTGAAAAGACATCGGTTGATTGGAACATTATCTTGTTATATAAATTAGCCTGTTTATGTAGTTTAAAGGAACGCTCCCGCCAACACATGATTTGGCTCAAATTTTGTTGTAGTTTTGATTTAATAACCTCAGCCATATATTTTTTATGAACAAGTTAACTTCATATTTTAGATCACTCTGACTCCCTTTTCACCTGTGTCACGTAGGCTCTTAATGTGACGAATGATGCCAAAGATAGCATTTCAGTGCAAGGTGTTTTTATTGGGTCCGGTTTCCCAAAGTGTTTCCCAAAATGCTATAAAAATTGTATTGCAGTTTAACTATTTCACAGCCTTGTATAACAAGCACATTATCATGACTACATACCAGACTTGTGACACCCAATTCTCCTCTACCTCCCTTCAGAGGGCTGGATATAGTACATTGTCCCCACCCACTGGAAGACACCAACCATTTTACATTGCAAACATTACATAGACCATGCATTTACATAACAATCTCAGGTCTAAGTGAATGTTAACATTTATCATAATTAATAATACAAAGATCCTATTACCATAGATCCATACATTATTTACACAACACTTAATTAATGTTAATTGGAAGAAACCACTACAATCCATCCACGAGTTTAGGCTCGTGCCCGAGGCTGCCACTACAATGCAACCCCGGCCTCCGTAGATTGGGTCCTTCGACCCGGAAACCAGGAAGTCCTGCAGTAAACCAACAGTGTGAAGCAACGGAAAATGCAGCTCTCACTTACATGAACAAAAATAAAAGATCCGAACTTGCCTTATGTGTGTGCGTAATGTTTTAAGCTAACTACAGCTGTGTATGAACATGGAAGATGATTCATAAAGGTAATGTTGAAGGAATGGCGATACAAACAACCTGCGTGTGCACTGACAAAGTTAGTTGGCTCGAAGTTAGCCGTAGCTCAAAACGTACTGATGTATATATCAGTATATTGTCGTGTGGTGTAGCGTAGCCTGATGTGTGCCTCACTCTGTAGAGCTCTGTGTCACAACCTGGCATTAAAATATGTCTCATAGAAAGTATCTAGATATGATTTTAACCTGATTACATTTACACCTGGTATTGATGTGTCTCTGGCGACCACACTGAGATCCGACTGAGATCGCTGTGTCCACCTCACGTCACATACTCCTTTCGTCCAAAAACATAGAGCAAATGAAAAAGATACAGGAAGAAGAATAGAAGATGAAGCTGTGTTATTGCATCTGCTTGCTTTATGAAACAGGGAAGAACTGGACCAAAGCAGAGGAGAATGCTAAATTACGCAGCTGCTTTTATTTCAGCTGTGGCTGCTACCTTTGGCCGATCAGATCACCATCCGTTCTCAATGCATCTTGGATGCATTTACACTTGTACTTTCATGTGGTCATTCATTATTACTCACTGTAACCCAATCCTGGTTTTACAAGCTCTTGTTAAAAGAATGAAACTCTAAGCCTAACTTACAATGAAAGACTGAATTTCCTGCTCCCTATTCTGTCAAATTCCCTAAAAAATATCTTTGTTTCAATTTCAAAGTCTTTATGAATAGCCTACTTACACTATTAGAGACAATCCTATTATTAGAGCCAATATGTCTGTCATAATGTTCATAAGGTAGGCCTCTCAAGCAGCTGAATGTCCTTTCCGACGCTGCAGTCGTGACAGGCATTGTCAGTAGAACTTTAAATATATTGCGAATGTTTGGTCATAAGTCCACTGTCTCTGAATCAGTTCCCTGTAACATTGTCCTGTTTTGCTAGCTCAAGTTCCAGCTCCGCATGTGCCAAGTCTGGACTGGGCATCGCTATGCTAACTCAGTGATGGCTAAGTTGGGCTCCACTGCCTGCTTGTTTTATTTTGTGTGTTACAAAGTTCAGTTAAACTTCTTTCTTTTTTTGTATTTTAAACAATCAAAAGCGTATGCACTGTATGTGTATTGTGCATACAGGTGGGGGCGCCACTGGTTACTCCAAAGCTTTTTTTATTGTCCAACAAGAGGCACATTTTCTCCCAAGACATTTTTTCAACATCAACTAACATTGTGAAGTCTAGGCTGCATCGAAATGACTTCAAAAAGTCACTAGTTACTTTAATCATTTGTATGACTAATCTGTTTTGAAATATTTTCATAATTTACACTGAAGGATAATATTAGAGGTAAACCTCGAAACTTGTAAGATACTAACTATACACTTAAAATATAATGCACACAGTGGTAATGCAGGTGTTTTATTACGACATATTTAAAAACAATGAAATACAACAATACAATAACTAATGCCAACAATACAATAACTCTTGCCAACAATACAATAATCCTAGTTTATCATGGGTTAAAACATATGAGCACTTGCAATAATGTAATCTATTCAATTTAATTTGATTCAATTCAATTGTATGTATGTAGTGCCAATGACAATTCAAATTTCAAGGTGCTCTACATAACCCAGAGCCTGAACTCCATTGAGCAAGCAACAGGAAGAAACCTTGAGCAGAACCCAGCTCATAAGGGGGGGTCCATCTGCTTGAGGCCGGTCACATAGAGAGGGTAGAAAAAAAAGGGGGGGGGGCAGAAGAGAAGGGGAGAGAGGAGGAGAAGAGAGAATCAGAAGCAAGCAGATTAGTTCATACACACATCAGGAAAAAACACATTAGCATTCATGCGGCATCTATACATGATGCATACAAGATTCAATTATACATACATGATACAAGATTGATGGTGGATAAAAATGGAGAGAGCCAGCATTCAAAGTTGTGGTCGTAGACCAGCTTATTCAACAAATATATCATAAAACTGTGTACAACAAATGTGTCCTGCACATGCCCCTGAGAAGATCTCAGGATTGTTTCACCATTTCTCTGATAAGAATATTTCAGCAGAGAAGTGACTTTGGCCAAACACACCCTCAAGCCAGCCATTCAGTTCTCAGGAATCAAGAGCTCAGTTTCAACATCACTGCTTTGGCACTGCATGCCTGGTGTAATAGAGACAGTTGTCTGTTGTCTGTTGTAGACCTTGTGTTGGGGCAGAGTGGAGAAGAAGTGGGGTGTGGGCTGTAACCACATCAGCCACCACAGCCACAGGCCTCAACTGTCTGCGCCATTTTGAAGAGAAGACCACAAACCTGCAGGGAAACCGATCCCCCTGTGTGTCCTCAGAGTTATTAATGAGGCCCATTGACATCTGGACAGTAAACTGGCTCCCTAAAGGCAGTCCAGTGCTTTGGGGGAGAAACATTGTGGCATTGATTATTTCAGCCTAATAATTAGTGTCAATGCCATTTTGCCTCAGCACTGAACTTGTCGATGCAGACTGTGGCTGTCTAGTTTTTGTGTGCCATATTTGAGGTTGTGTAAAAGGCTTGTATTGTAGGAGGGAGTGAATACAATACCACAGTTTTACCTGCCCATTGTAACGCTCCCAAATCTAAGCCACCTGTCAGTCACTTCCTGTTGAAAACCTGTCACAGGAAATGTTCCAGACGTGAAACGAAGATTCCCACTGATGAGGTGTTCATGAGAGAAACGCTAAGAGCAAACATGTGACGGAATACTGAAAAACCCCTCAGTTGGGCAAACATAGTGTCACACGAGTGAGTTCGTGCAAGAGAACAGGAACTTGTGTGAGTGCTTTACTTGTTTAAACTTGAAGATACTTACTGTAGCTCAAAGGCCTATGAAGTCATTTTTATGTTCAGGGTATTTTTCCTCCACAATCCAGTCTCATACAGAGACTGTAAGAGATCACAACATGCAAACTGTGGATAGATAATATACTAGTTTAAACTGTATTACAGCAAAGGATATAGCATGCAACATGCTCTGATTCTTAGTTTTTCTGTGAATATTCATGTTGGATTATTGCAATTGGTGTAGTAAATAGTAAAAGGGGCCATATTGCATGGCAGGGCAGAAGAGAGTGTGTGAGAGAGAGAGAGAGAGAGAGAGAGAGAGAGAGAGTGTGTGTGTGTGTGTGTGTGTGTGTGTGTGTGTGTGTGTGTGTGTGTGTGTGTGTGTGTGTGTGTGTGTTCATTCCCTTTGTGTCTGTGAGTATAACACACAGATGGCATCATATTTGTCACTTTGGTATTTGAGCGTTTCTCACAAGTGCAAGTGTTTTCACAGAGATGAACTGGAGTAATTATGATAGATCTCTGTGGTGAAACATGTTACATGTCTTTATGTCAGAGAATAAGAAAATGAAAAAATTGAAAAACATTAACTTTGCTGTTTGATTTTCACTGGTCTCACTTTCAATGACACTGGCTGAGGATACAGAACTACTGTGATAGACACAAACACATGGTGTAATTAAACATAACCGCATATACCCCAAATTTCATTTTAGTCATTTATTAGTTCAGACCAATGACTGTGTATATAGGTAATGCCATACAGTACAGTATAAACAGGTCATTATATACAAAATGTAGAGGTCTATATACAGTCAATGGTTTAGACATTCATTCTGTGATCCATGTGGCCTATAAACATCAAAAGACCTCAGTGCTCTGACAGTGTCTTTTATCCAACTGTCTTTAAAAAAAATATTTGTGCAAAGTGTCTTTCATTTCATAAGTGATTGCATATGGTTTTTCATTCTTAAAGATTTTTAACCACTGAGGAGCCATCTGATGGCTATGGCAGATTTGGCCTGGTATGGTGTCATGCTCCGCAGCTGCTGTGGTGCGGTAGGGAAGAGGATGTAGCTCTTCACAGGAAACGATGATCAAAGACATGGCAGAGATCTTACATCCAGTCACAATTTCATACAAGACGACAAATGTGGACTTCTTGGTGGATCACACACACACTATACATAGTGCCTCAAAGAGGTCAAAACCATTTTATAGCAGGCAAATGTTGAGCCAAGATAGGCCTATTTTCATTGATCATTTTTATGTAATTGTTTTTCCCCTGTTAGATTTCCTTGTTTGTTTTGTTTTGTATTTTCCTTGCTTTGTATGTGCATATGTGTAGACCTTGTTTGTTCATAGTCCTTTAGGGATGAACCAGAACAGTTCCAGTTCCTACACTATAGATTATCAGTTATTTATTTAGTTTTTATTTATTTGTTATTTATATATGCGCTTCTATACAGATATTATTTTAACATACCACCCCCCATTGAAGGGCGTTGCTACGAAATTACTTCTTGACCAAAGAAATAATTAAACAAAATATATATAGGCCACGGGACGGCAACAGCTGCACATCTGGACCGCGCACGCGCAGTAGAAAGGAGGTTAAGAGGAGTGCTTAAACTAAGAGAAAAGTTTGGTAAGACTTTTGTTCTCATGCCTCTTAAGGAAATGAGTCGGTTCGGATGTCATCGAGGCAATGTTCTATAAAACATAAGTGAAGAAATCACTCGCGTCACGTCATAAATGTGATTTCCTATGTTTCACAGGAAACAAAGCTACCGTTTTTGTTTGGGTGTAAGTTTGACATATCGGTCGAAACCAAGAGTAGTAGAAGGGTTGGTCCTCCAACCTTTATCATTCACCGACGACAGTTAGTAACTGGATAACTATTTTTGATTTTGTGTGATTTTTTTGCGGGCCGTTGTGACTACATTTATTCAGTTTCAACGACTATGATGAACAAAGCAAGTTTTTGTGTACAAAAACACTGGACCATAGGGACAACAGTGGTTCTACTCCTGAGCTTCATCTCATCTTTCAAAGTGGAAAGCCAGTCTTGCCACGGAGCATATGATCTCTACTTTGTGTTGGATAGGTAAGAACACAATACTTTACACAATACATATAGCTATTAGGCTAATCATATACGTGTGCAACCAAATAGGGATACGATTTTGATACAAAACAGTAGCCTATGGTCTACTGTCCATAGCAGTGGTTTTAGATTTGGTCTAGGTCATACGCATCTGTCAACTGTTCGGTGATGGCTCTGCTGTTCCAGGTAGCCTATCGGTTTGCGCATCATGACAAACTAATATCAGTGGAGGGAGCAATACGAGGTCAAGTTCAGGTCGGG
Organism: Clupea harengus; assembly: GCF_900700415.2. Lineage (NCBI taxonomy): Eukaryota > Metazoa > Chordata > Actinopteri > Clupeiformes > Clupeidae > Clupea > Clupea harengus. Next base: position 17,951,109 of record NC_045158.1, on the reverse strand, counting down.
TGGTCTTTGAGATGCAAACAAGATGGTTTCTCACAATGTCCTCTGTAACAGCCTACACTTAAAAGTTCTGGGAGATACAATTAGGTGTTTCGGAGGACATTGATGTTGCTTGTGTGAAGTTATATACATGTTTACTATTTTACAGCTCTTAGACTGATGTTTGAGAATTATTTTCTTCCGGACTGAGACCTTTTGGAAACCGTAGAATCTGTACTGTATGCATGCGGCTTGCAACTAGTTGAAGACGTATTGCAGGGCTTTCATTACTTTAAAACTCCAGGCGGAAAACTTTAGCGCAGACAATTGGTTACCTGATGAGAGTGCTGAAGCATTTTTTTGTGTGCAAATCTGGGTCAGCCCAATAACATTACAAACATAGGGTTGGCCTGCATTCTTTGGTTTCTACTGCTGTGTACAGTTTGTGAAATCAAAAGATCTTTCACGTCTTTGGCAGTGTTGGTTGAGTGCTTCCTGTTTGCTCTTGGGAACGGTGGGCCATTTTCTGGCAGGGCCACCATGCATGTTGGGTAATTGCAGAAATGACAGGATGATGGAACAGATATGGCGAAATATACCTGCACTCTCGAAGGGGAGGAGCGCTCTCCCAAACGTGCTCTGAAGTCAGTGGCCTTGAGCCAGCTCACATCCCAAACTTCTAAATGTCACTTCGGACTTCGGAGAGACGGTTTTTGGCAGGAGTAAGCCTCCTAATGTTTTAACGAAATGTAATCACGCAACACAGATGTGTTCACTCGTGGGAGTGTCCGTTTTGTGCGCTGGCAGCTCATATCAAGCAGTGATTCACTACACATTGCACTATTGTGCAACTAGCATCATTCGAATAACTTGTGTCCTGCGGGCCTATGTTTTGTTATGTAGGCCTACCCCAAACGTCAAGAGTTTGCAACATCAAATGCATGCATGTGTGTTTCTCAGTCAGTTAAATCATATTCCTATGAGTTTATTCTTGCAGCTACACCATATGGGCTAGAACAGAGTTATGTAAAGCCATTGGTAGGTTGTAAGTATATAATAGCTGCAGGCCTAAATGGTGTGTCTTTTGTGTGCTCTAAAGCTCTGGATTAAGCTGGGTGCTCTGACCTTGTCCAAAGATGGGAAGAGATAAATGCATAAAATATCACTTTCTAATGGTCTAACTCTTGTGTTTTATGTCTATCTCTCTCTCACACACACACACACACACACACTCACTGCACTGTAATTATTATTTCAATTACCTTGCAGCCGTTAGTCCAAGGGCACATTTTGCAGACTTTGCTCATTTCAGCCACTTTATCTTATAGAGGTTAAATTATGACAATGGAGACAAGGCCTAACTTCCAATTTATCTCTTTGATCAACCTGAAACAGGTGCAGTTGTTTTTATTTTGATGACCAAGTTACCCACTTCTTGCCTTGGTGATAAACCACATGAAGATTATATAATGTAGTTATCGTGGCACCCAAGGCTGCTCACACACTGTCTGCTTACTGTTTGAAATCTGTATGTGTGTGATTACGAGTGTGTGAACTGGTAGTGTATGTCCGGATGTTCTTCAGTTTGTGATAGTGCCACTCTTCATGTTACAGGTCGGGGAGTGTTGGAAGTGACTGGCGAGAGATTTATCTCTTCGTTAAAAACCTCACGGAGCGGTTTGTGAGGTAAGTGTTTGTT
>NC_045158.1:17911934-17944434 GCF_900700415.2 Clupea harengus | reverse complement strand
TGAAAATCCACCTTAAATCAGCTTTCAATTATTGGCCAGGGATTAGCGCCGGTCTGCGACAAAGAAACTGCCGATCTGCAGAGCCCTTCCACTGCTACAGTCAAATTATGGGCCTTATAACCATGAAGTCTGACTGGGCATCAGAACTAAGAAGTTTGAGAAAGGATGCCGTGAATGAATCTAAAACTTCCTCCGCTGTCCAATCATCTAGCTTTGATAGTGCTGTACTCGGCCCATTGTAGTTTCCTGCCGCTGCTGTCACATAACGTTTGCGATACGAGCCGTTAGTCTAAACAAATGTCAGGAAGAGTACACAGCGGTGAAACCTCACTCCCAACTGTGAAGTGGTTGTAATCTTAGAGCCGGCCTCAGGCTGGGTCCGTTGGAGGAAATGGCCAGCAGGTTTTGTGTTGGGCACGGTTCCACAGAAGGGTTTGGCCGACTTGGGACATGTCCATGTGAGGGTGTGTCTGTTCTTGGTGATTCGTTATCAGTGCTTCTCTCTCTCCCCCCCCCCCCCCCCCCCTCTCCAGCTGGCGGACATAGCTGACTCCAGAGCCTACGTGTTTGCTGTGCACGGGGGCTTCAAGGCACTCAAAGACATCGTCACCTCAGTATGTCTGCAGCTGTAACACACACACACACACACACACACACACACATACAAAGGCACACAGGCATACACACACACATATATAAACATACAGTTATGCACACTGCTCCTTTCAAAGGCCAGCACAGCTCCAGCTCATAAACATATTTCTCATACCTCATATATTCACTGGCTCTTGCCTTCCTTTGCCTCATTAACTCAGCACATCTGCAGCTCACACACACACACACCGACACACACCGACACACACAGACACACACAGACACACACAGACACAGACACACACACACACACCACACACACACACACACACACACACACACACACACACACACACACACACACATGCAATGTATTCACATAATATATTTATATATATGACATGTGTGTACAACAGAACTTCACTAGTGCATTGGGTATGTATATGGTGCTTCTCTCAAAGGCTGTGAGTTGCAGTGAGTTGAACTTTTGAAGGCGGTTGCTGGTTGCACGTTAGATGCAGTTGTCATGGAACAGTACTCTCACAGGAAATGACCCATCAGTTCCGATTCTTTGTACAGATGGATGTGTGTGTATGTTGTGCAAAAACATTGTGTTTTTGATGGTGTTGCACTTCAGACGGAGGTCTAGAGCTCTAATAGGGTGTTTATATTCTGTTGTGTGTCCATCCGCTTCCATTAAGGATAATTTACTTTTCCCATGTGAACAGGCTTCTTTCAGTTAGTCTACAACGTACAATTCATGATGTTTTAAAGAAATTCGTATTGCAGAAAGGCAAGCCAAATTTCAGCCACAAAAATACTTTGTCTTCCTTTAGGAAGATTAAAAAAAGGTTGTGGTTAGGTACAAATAGGCCTCCACAAATGTCTGTCTTGTTTCTAGTGAGATGTTCCAGTTGTTGACAGTTTAGTTCTGATGGGCTCGGACCTGCTGTGCGGGCCTGCAATGATGCTGTGGCGTGCGCTCAGAGCAGTATGTTTTTCTGGGATGCCGTGAGCATCAGGAGAATCGGCCTCTAGAGAAACACACAAGTGTTTATGTAGGTGTGGTGATGTTGCCTCAGTCCGTGGAGAACTCGCCATGAAAACAGGCGAATCTTTGTTGGACGTGAGCTCTGGTCAAAAACCATAAACATCACCCATGAGGGAAGGCACATAAGACATATTATTCTCTGGCAGGGACAAGAAGAGTAACCTTGGGGAGCCAGGTGAGATTTGTGGGAAGGTTTGACTTGAAATGTGTCCAGGACTGAACAAAAATCATTGCTGTGTTCCGTCAAACTAAAGCTTTTTTTCTAGTGTTCCTTCTTTGTTTCTGGCCCAATGGGTCCTCAGGCCTTTTGCAGCACGCATGCATTCTCCAGTGATTAGTAATTTCGGAGCCTGGACGACTCTGCCTGCTCTGCCTCGATGCAGGGATTTCTAGGGTTTGAGGTCATCTGTGCAGCTCCCTGGTTCTCTTTTCTCTTCTTTTCCTGTCTCTCTCTCTCTCCTTCTCATTCCTTCTCTCTCTGACTCTCTCTCTCTCTCTCTATTTGTTGCTCTCATATGCTTGGTATCTCTCTGCTCTCCCTCCTTCTCCCTTTCTCTCTCTCTCTCTCTCTCTCTGTTGCTCTCATACGCTTGGTATCTCTCTGCTCTCCTTCCTTCTCCCTCTCTTTCTCTCTCTCTCTCTGTCTCTCTCTCTCTCTCTCTCTCTCTTTCTCATAAAGAGGTTTGGTGAATAGTGCTTAACACAGGACTCAGTCTTACCTCTTTTGTCTCTCAGGCTGCTTTTGCTTTGCAGAAAACTTGCTTTGATTTGGGCATTTTTCAGTCTGATGTAAGGTTGGTGTTGGATGATAGTTTATGTGCAGATGAGCTACTTTCTCCATTCAAAATTGACTTCAATTTGTGTAGCATATAAAAGTCTAAAATATAAAAAAAGAAATATTTAGACATAATATGAACAGAAGAAAGAAATATTTAGACATAATATGAACCGGACATGAACACGTATAATCTACAGCAGAGTTTGTCCTTTAGATTTTTTTTTGTTGTTTGTTATTCAATAAAGTATGTGTGAGTGTTTTGGTGAGGTGAAGTGAATATATTTAGTTTCAGTAGATTTGGCAGTCACTCGTCCTCACGGATTCAAAGAAGTGTGACAGCTGTGAGTTTAATTTGATGAGCCTGAAAGGTCCCTCACACACAAGACAACCTCCTACCACAGACTATGTGAGATCTTTTTTAAGAAAATGTCCATGAAGACACTCATACTTGCCCTATACACGCACACACACGTGCACACTCAAACTCACGCTGACGCTCACACACTCACACTCCCACACACACACACACACACACACACACACAGACACACACACACACACACACACACACACACACACATGCAATGTATTCACATAATATATGTATATATATGACATGTGTGTACAACAGAACTTCACTAGTGCATTGGGTATGTGACACACACAGACACACACAACACAGTTGATAATGTCTTTTTCCATCGTTACATAGTGTAACAGGTTACACTCTGAACTGTTTCTATTGATTTCTGCTACCTACCCTGCACACACACATCTGTCCTGGAGTCTCTCCTTTGCTCTTGTCTGGTCTATCAGTGTGTGATGAAGTAACTGACTCCTCATTGTTCTCAGGTGTGTGTGTGTGTGTGACCGATGTAAGACTGTAAGATAAAAGTGGCGAGCTCTCCTGCAACGCCATCGCTCTCAGTAAAGCGGTCGGCGTGCCTTGTGTGGTGCGGCATTATCACTCCTAGTTAACCGCGTCTGTGACCCACACCTGAATGGCCTCTCCTAGAGACCTGAGGAGTGGAGATTGTGCCTAATGTGTAATGCGGTTGTCTCTGGGTGCGCGCCGGACGCACATTTGCATAGTTTGTGTTGATTTACAGGAGGATAGAGGACGTGGAGGCCAGCTTACGAGGCGGCAGCGGCCCTTTTTATATGATAATGGCGCGTCTCTTTTAGCCTGCCCTGCAAGCGAGATGGGTGTGTGCATGTGTGTGCATGTGTGTGCATGTGTGTGTGTGTGTGTGTGTGTGTGTGTGTGTGTGTGTTTGGGGGGTGGGGGGTGATGTGACACTTGTGCATAATTTCTTCATAAAGACCTGACACGGTTCTCTCACTCTCCTGTTTCCTCTCAATGCGAAAACACACACACACACACATACATACACACACACACTCACACGCAAAGACGTGTGTGAGGAGCAATGGCTTTGAAATATGAGCCAGTTTGTTTGTTTTCAGTGATAGTTGATAAGCAAGAGATGGCAAGGACAGGCTTGAATTAAATTCTGTTTTATTTATTCAGATCCTGAAGAAATCATGCACAGAGATCCTCAGCGTGGAACCCTCCAGTGTGTGTGCTAACCGTGAGTGCTAACTGTGGAAACAGTGCCTTTAAGTGTGTGTATGTGTGTGTGTGTGTGTGTGTCTATCCCGACTGTGGAAAAAGTGCCTTTAAGACAGTTTGAAGTGTGTGTGCAGAGTGTGAGAAGCGTTCATGTGTGTGTGTATGTGTGTGTTATGAATATTGAATATTGTTTGTGTTTGTATGTTATTGGTTTGTATGTGTATTTGTAAATGAAATGTATATCTGTGTGAGTACTGTGTATATAGTACGTGTGTGTGTGCATGTGTGTGTATGCGTGTGTGTATGCGTGTGTGTATGCGTGTGTGTGTGTGTGTGTGTGTGTGTGTGTGTGTGTTTGAAACAAAGCCTGAACCCTGCTGGCTGGGGCCAAAACCTGCTTCTTATTTTCCCCTCATCTGGTGTGCATACCTCAGAGTCCTTTGACATTGTTGTGAGAGGGAACGGCTTCACGCTGGGAAAAGCCAAGGAGGGAGCTCTGTGCCGCTTCAAAGTCAAAGACCACACTTATGGTGAGTATTGCACTGCACTGCCCATCACAGCAGAACTGCCTTTTCAGCCCAGTCCATTCTAGAAAATTCCACTGAATTCCACTCCTATTCCATTCTATTCCATGCCATTTCATCCCGTTCCGTGTAGTTTAGGTTGTGTTCCATTCCATTCTAGACTATCCCACTTTATCTGATCTGGGGTGCATTTCTTAAATAATGATGGAAGTCCCTGCTGAGCCATGGTGGTACGACGCATGTTTGGCTGAAATACCAACCTGCTCATTCTCGAAACCATAGTAGCTATGTTGCAAACTTCCGCTTCCGTCGTTCATAGCACCATTGCAACATCGTTGTTAATGACGTAATGCAACATGTACACCTAGCTATGTCAGTTATCGGACAGTGTCAAACATCGGCCATTCTGTTAAACAATCAAAATGCTAAGTTTAATAATGGATTAACAATCGATATGCTCAGTTTAATAATGGATTAACATGACAACGCGAACGTTTGCCGATAACACACACATGCCGATAATTAAAACCGTTACGATACAGTGGTTCCCAAACTTTTTACAGTCCCGTACCCCTTCAGACATTTAATCTCCAGCCCCCCTTGAAAAAAAAAAAGTTTTCCTTTTCACCTTTTACTTTAATTCCGTTTTAATCCGTTTCGGCTCATTTTGTTCACCCAGAGGTAGATTGATGGCTTAAAATGAGTGAATAATATGTGCCACAAGTGACCCAAACCTTCTAAGGTTGTTGTTTGCCAGCCATCAACAGAACAGAAGACTAAAAAAACATTATTTGCAGGCGATTGGGAAGATGCGAATGCATTTGACAGGCTACGGAGGTCTGTGTTGAATAGGGGGGCGTGGCCGGAGCGGAGTTCAGCACAGACGTGACATTTTCTCAGTGGTTTTGTTTTCTAATTAATGCTTGTTCATCGTTGCGATCGTTGTTGTGTCTATAAGAAAGAAATACAGCCTCGCAGGACAAAATACAGGGGAATTTGGGCGATTTTGATGCACAAAATTATGTTTCCGTCTGAAAGTTGCAATTCTGTTTCAAACGGTACATTCTGCGAATTCCGTCCGTTTTCTGTTATCGCGGACATTTTCTCCCCGCGTACCCCCTGAACCACTTCGCGTACCCCTGGGGGTACGCGTACCCCAGTTTGGGAACCGATGCGATAGAGGGTAAAATGAGCAGTGGTGTATAAAGTACCCAAAAGCCATACTTGAGTACAAGTAAAGATACCTTACTGGAAAATGACTCAAGTAAAAGTAAAAGTAACCTTTTAGAATACTACTTGAGTAAAAGTCTTAAAGTATCTGATTTTTACTGTACTTAAGTATCAAAAGTAATTTTCTGATATTAAATGTACTTAAGTAATGAAAGTAAAAGTACAAGTAAATGCTGTTAATAAAAATTCAGGGTCAGAATTTTGAGAATTATGAAGTTTATTCCGACTAGAATGAGCATACTTATAAACTGGGCCTTATTTGAACACAATTTTAACACAATAGGCAATACTAAAGCAGCACATTGTAACATTTTGTAAATGGGCAACCTACTCCTGTATCCCAAGGTATGCATAAGGCACAGCCTGAGAGCAATAACCTGGCGATCTGATACAAAGCCATAGCATTACATCAGGATCATCAGTTTTACAAGCAAGTTATCAGTACAGTGACTGTGAAATACTTTCAGCAACATGTACACACATCCCTTGAACAATAACGTTACTAGCGGCTATCTTGCTCCACACTGCTACGTTACTGTACTGTACTTTAGATTGTCACCATCCTAGCTAGCTAGCTAGATACAGTACCTCGCCAGAGATGGAATAAAGAATAATAATAATCTTTGTAGCTAGCTTGAAATATTATATACATTTCTTACCCAGCGGTGAAAGAACATGACTAGTCTACAAGGTTGTGCTCATTTTTTGATTGAGACCTGTATGCTTTTGCTTCGATTATTGTGGTGTCCCCTTCGTTGTTGATCTTAATGTTTTGGATATATCCTTCCACTGCATATTGCAGTCTATTTTGCCTTGTTCTGGAGGATATCGCAGAGAAAAGACTCCAAAAAGAATCACTGACACTGACACACAGTGTTGTGCATGAACGAGTTAAAAAGACGTAGCAACAGTAACTAAGGGGGCGGGGCTTTTGCGAACGGTCAATAGCGAATTAACGTGCGCTACGACCACTGATTCGCCAAACCTGCTTGCAGTCTGTGTTCTACCAGTCCCCGTCGTTGGTCTCATCACTCTCATGATTCATTTTTTTTCTAAAGATGATTTGAATTTGTAACGAGTAACGAAGGTTTCAGGGGAAATGTATCGGAGTAAAAGTATCAATTTTCTTTGCAAAATGTAGCGAAGTAAAAGACTTCAGTAAGTACAGTAACATATTTCTACTTCGTTACTATACAACACTGAAAATGAGTCCTACACATTTACTAGAGTAGCTGATAGAGCGGCCTCATACTTGTAAAGAACTTACTTATAATTAATTAGTTTTATGTTGTGTGTGTCCCAATATTTTATTAATTACAGCCTAATCAGCTTAAATGTGCAGTGGCTCCATGGTAGGAAGATTCTAAGGGAGTTTTTCTCAAAGTAAACAATTAAAATCCAGGTGTTTTTGTCCTAATGACTAGCTGCAGCAGCTCCAACCACCCAACTTTGTGTCCAGGTTGGCACTAGAACTAGAACTATGCTTAAAGTAACACCAAATTGTTGAACCATTGTTGTAATGATGGAGATTTCGACGATGGTTAGACAACTATGCTTTTCGAGAAATTCACTCCTGGGAGTTCTTGTTTCAGTAGCAGTCCATGACCCCGTTGTGTTCCATTGTTTGGCATTGCACGTTCTGAGTTGAACGTGTGTGAAGAACTTTTACCCCAGAGACACTGATTTGAGCCCCTTGAAGGTGTCCTCCAACAATAGCAGTTGTACCGTGTGCTATAAGGAGGATGCCCAAACAAGGCTTCACATCTGCCTGCGGGCTGTTATGGAGTGGAGACTTCCCTTTCCTGCTCTGGCATGGCCGCTGCAGACTACTCTCTTATCTCCACTCATCGACCTAGAGAAGCTGCCCAGACATGCTTCTGAAAATGGAACTTTCCGGTTACGAGGGCCTGCCTGCCCTCCCTGGCCCATACTGCTCTTATGCGTTTATTTGCTTGCTTCTGAACATGTTTGGAGTTTTCTTCATTACTGTTGCCACATTTTCATGCTTGTTTCTATTTTGAGCGTGCGGAGCAATCATTTGATAAGAATCCGAGCGGCTCATGGCTGAGACGGAGGCTACTGCATGCCATCAATCAAGCCCTGCACTGATCTTTCCACTGCCAGATAAAAATAAGCCATAACCCCGTCGTTTTTTTTATGTGGTTATTATGGGTAGACGAGGCGCAGTCCTCAGACATGGCTGCCAACTGCCACATCCTCCAGCCCGTGTCCAGAGCAGCATCTGCGACCAGGAGCCACATGACTGTATCAGCAGAATGAGTGGATGGATAGATGGCTCGAAAACGCTGGCAGGATTGGTGAATGAACAGGTGTATTCTAGGAAGTGAACCCTAGCTCAGACGGGAATATATCAATGGTGATTACACACCGTGTCAACCTTACTTTCTTCAAGTACAGAAACAACAGACTAAATAGCGCACTAAATATAATTAGTACAAAGTAAATATATTTATATTCATATTTATTTATTCATATTTATATATTCACAGTAAATATATTTAGACACTACATATATTGGACACTACAGACGACATGTTTGCTGTTGTAATGGCCCAGCATGAATTGTCACCTGCATGGGGTCTCCTGTTGAAGCCATTCCAGGATTTTCCTCACACCCCTCCCTCTATTTGCCACATCACAGTGGTATTGTAATTACACACTCTTTCCCATTCAGCTCACACACACACACACATGTGGCTCACACATGCCTTCATACACACGTCAGCTTTCTGTACACCACCCTTGGAAAGAGGGAATGAAAGAAGGAAAGAAAAAAAAACACCTGCATCGCTGCCTGTCCTCCACCTCCATCGCTGCAGAGAAGGACAAAGCAACTGGTTTATGGGCTGCTTTTGTTCACCGCCACCTGGGCTGTCAATCAGTGCATACAAAAGCGCTTTTCTTTAACTCCTACAATGCTGAGTGGATCTAAACTCAACTGCACAATAATAATGCAGATCTACTGGAAATGGTTCATGCCCCTTTGTGGTTTCTAGTTCCCCTCTCTAGTTCCTGTGTTAACCTCAACAGCCCCCCCACACACACACACATTTCCTATTTCCAGTTTTGTAATGTGTGCGCAGTGTGGACGTCAGCTGTCCCTCTATGACCCCCCTCCCTCGATGACTCATTTAGGCTTTGGCCTGTGTGCCCCTCCCACACTAACACACACTCACACACCCCACCACACTAACACACACTCACCCCTCACACACTAACACACACTCACACTCCCCCCCACACACACTAACACACACTCACACACCCCACCCCACTCACATGGCTGCAGTGTTGCACATCTGGAAACAAGTTCACAGTCCAATAACGATATGCTCTCTCTCTCTCTCTCTCTCTCTTTTCTCTTCTCTGTCCTTCATTTTCCCCTGTCACTCCTCCTAACTCTCTTCCCCACTCCCCCTCCCTCTCTCTGCCCCTCTCTTTCTCCCTCCTTCAATCTCTCTCTCTCTCTCTCTCTCCCACTCTCAATCTCTCTTCCTCTTTCTCACTCCCTCCCTCTCTCTTTCTCTCTCTTCCTCTCTGTGTCCCTCTTTTAATATCTCTTCCTCTCTTTCTCATTCTCTCGCTCTCTATCTCTCTCTAATTTTTCCAGATGAGGTGCCAAGCGTGGTGAGAGATGATTACGTGCTCTGTCCAGCGCCCATCCTACAGGAAGTGGGACAGTAAGTTCCCCCTCTTCCCTCTTTCATTAATTACCCCACACACTGATGTCACGAGGAGGATCATAGTCTTTTATTAATTACCCCACACACTAGTGTCACGAGGAGGATCATGGTATTTTATTAATTACCCCACACACTAGTGTCACGAGGAGGATCATGGTCTTTCATTAATTACCCCACACACTAATGTCACGAGGAGGATCATAGTCTTTTATTAATTACCCCACACACTAGTGTCACGAGGAGGATCATGGTCTTTCATTAAATACCCCACACACTAATGTCACGAGGAGGATCATAGTCTTTTATTAATTACCCCACACACTAGTGTCACGAGGAGGATCATGGTCTTTCATTAATTACCCCACACACTAATGTCACAAGGAGGATAATGGTATTTTATTAATTACCCCATACACTGATGTCACGAGGAGGATCATGGTCTTTAATTAATTACCCCACACACTAGTGTCACGAGGAGGATCATGGTCTTTAATTAATTACCCCACACACTGATGTCACGAGGAGGATCATGGTCTTTCATTAAATACCCCACACACTAATGTCACGAGGAGGATCATAGTCTTTTATTAATTACCCCACACACTAGTGTCACGAGGAGGATCATGGTCTTTCATTAATTACCCCACACACTGATGTCACGAGGAGGATCATGGTCTTTCATTAAATACCCCACACACTGATGTCACGAGGAGGATCATAGTCTTTTATTAATTACCCCACACACTGATGTCACGAGGAGGATCATAGTCTTTTATTAATTACCCCACACACTAGTGTCACGAGGAGGATCATGGTCTTTCATTAAATACCCCACACACTAGTGTCACAAGGAGGATCATGGTCTTTCGTTAAATACCCCACACACTAATGTCACGAGGAGGATCATAGTCTTTTATTAATTACCCCACACACTAGTGTCACGAGGAGGATCATGGTCTTTCATTAATTACCCCACACACTAATGTCACAAGGAGGATCATGGTCTTTCATTAATTACCCAAAACACTAGTGTCACGAGGAGGATCATGGTCTTTCATTAATTACCCCACACACTAATGTCACAAGGAGGATAATGGTATTTTATTAATTACCCCACACACTGATGTCACGAGGAGGATCATGGTCTTTAATTAATTACCCCACACACTGATGTCACGAGGAGGATCATGGTCTTTCATTAAATACCCCACACACTGATGTCACGAGGAGGATCATAGTCTTTTAATAATTACCCCACACACTAGTGTCACGAGGAGGATCATGGTCTTTCATTAATTACCCCACACACTAATGTCACAAGGAGGATCATGGTATTTTATTAATTACCCCACACACTGATGTCACGAGGAGGATCATGGTCTTTAATTAATTACCCCACACACTGATGTTACGAGGAGGATCATGGTCTTTCATTAATTACCCCACACACTAATGTCACGAGGAGGATCATGGTCTTTCATTAATTACCCCACACACTAATGTCACAAGGATGATCATGGTCATTTATTTGTTTTATATTAAACATGGGAATACAATTCTTCATGAGATCAATAAAGTTATAGATCTGAATGCCTTTCTGTTGGCAGAAAGGTTATTTTGACCTCTAAATCAGCTTGAAGTGTTAATTATTAATAACCATAATAATAATAATAAGAAGAAGAATGTCATTGGACATTGCAGTGATGCAATCCAAACTGAGACACAAACTAAGACTAAATATTTCCTGCACGGTTTCCAGAGCAATCCATGATGAAAAATGTTTTGATGTAACCTTGACAGGATCATACCCTGCTGATGACTCAGGGTCATTTCAGGAGTAGTTTTGCCATGAGCGCAGGGACATAAGGAACAGCACGGGAAACGGCACGTCAAAACAGCATGTAAATACATGTGGCATAAGCTAGTCATTTGCCAGTAGTTAAAAAAACCAGTAAGAACAGTAAGTAACTTACTGCTGAATATATTGTGGTTTGGTGATGACACTGCTTTGTGTGCATTGCATTGGAATGAGACACTCAGTATGATAAGAATGATGTAAATGACATTATCTTTTTCAAGCCATTTAATGTAGTTGTAGTAAGCCCCCCCCCCACACACACACACACACACCTTCCTTCCTTTCACTGATTGTTCTCTTTAGCTTATTATAAAGCACTTAGCGCATAACATACAGCACCATAAACAAAAAGGCCATCTCTGCTACACGGCGCCTATTTTAAGAGCCTTGCTTAATTAACTCTTGGCTTGCGCTTGTGACCCATTAAGTGGTTAGCTGCTACGGGCAGCGAGTAAACACATCTGTTGGGGGGGTGAAGGTGTGTGGGGCGGAGTGGGGGTTAAAAGGATGTGCGGCAGATGCGTCCGATCCCTCCGCCTCTGGTCCTGTGTAAATAATTCACCAGCGCGCCGACACACCGCTCCGCGAGCCACCTGCAGCCAACGTCTGAGCCGCTGCACCCCTCCCTCCCTCCATCTGTGCTCCTCGCTCACAAGCCAATCACACCTCCTGTCATCATTCCCCCCCCCCCACCTGCTTTCTCTGCCCATCTCCCACCTCAGCCCATCTACCTGAGGGGCACGTGACTGCCTGGCAAAATCTCGCGAAATCACCCGCAAATGAACAAACCCCTGAAACTGGTGACATCTGAGCGTTTTTTTTTTTTTTTTTTAGTGGAGCAACACTGTCAGAAGTGGGGTGCTAAGCGGCGCGAAGATTAGCATTTGGACGTGAGCCAGCGCTGTGCCGTTTAAGTGTCATCTGCTCTTAAATATGGCTAAGTGTACTCTGTGTGAGCCGCTGTGTGGATTCCTGCTACCTGAGGGGATTTGCGCAGTCTGTGTCCCAATTCAGTATCTGGTTCAGTGGAACCCCTGTCTTTTTTATGAAGGGGAATTCACCGGCGTACAGGCAGGAGAAAATTCATAAAAAATTATTCAAATATAAGAAGAGGTTTAGTAGATACAGATGGTGGAACTCTCATGTATTCTCAGAGTGATGAAATCATCATCTTAAAAATCCCTATCACTCTACCAGACCCCTTAGCAGAAGTTACACAAACAGTTACTAGAGGTCATCAACGGGTCTAGAGCCATAGTGGGTTCTAGATGAAGTGTTTTGGATTGAGTCTTAATTACCTCTCCACTAGCCGTTCTCTGACTGATAACCACTAAGGAACCAAGGAGCTGTCGCTGCTAACCCTGTCATCACCCCGCCATTACTCTCTTCCAATAATCTTCACATGCAGTCAGGCAACATTGGACACATTAGGCCCATTCAACCCCCCCCCCCCACACACACACACACACACACACACACTCCACTGGCAGCTCCAGCTCTGAATGTAGGCTAATGGAGCTCAGATGAAGCTGGAGTGGAGTCCCAGTGGGGCCGCACAGGCGCTGGGAGGGATGTCCAGGAATCAGAGCATCCTCTGGCCTGTTCTGCTCTTAGCTCTTCTCCCTCTCTTCCTCCTCTCTTCTCTCTCTCCTTCTCCTCTCTTCTCCCTCTCCTCTCTTCTCCCTCTCCTCCTCCTCTCCTCTGCTGCTCTTGTCCTTCCTCATGGGTCCTCGTTCATGGCGGGCAAGAGGTCTCATCTGTGGCGACAGCTGCTGGGGCTAAACAGAGTATGAGGGGGGCATCTGTTACCCCCGACAGTCACACACACACACACACACACACAAAAACACAAACACACACACACACACCATTAGCATTAGCAGGAGCAAGATGTACCCCTAGAGAGCACATGGGGGGGGGGTTACATGTGCTTTCCATGGAGGGGTTGGTTAGGTTGGAGGGGGAGCGGCAGAGTTTGTGTCCTCACCGACGTTTTGACAACCAGGGGTGGGGGGCAAAGATAACAGTGGGGTCCTGCTGACACCTGCCCAATAAGCGCTCACATGGGCGAAAGGGAGAGAGAGATGGGGCAGAGCAGGGCAGGGCAGTCGAGCATGACTCATCAATAATCAATCCTGTCTTCATGGCTCAGATTGCACATGCCATTTCTTTCTCCTCCATCTGTGTGGGGTTGGAGGCCTGGTGCTCTACCTGGTGCTGATACCTTCATGGTGGGGGGACATGTGGGGTTGGAGGCCTGGTGCTCTACCTGGTCCTTCATGGTGCCCCAACCTGCCCTGCTGGTCCTGTCACACCTAAGATTCTTTTTTCTTTTCATTTTGAAAAAAAAAAAGATGTTGCACTTGGACAAAAACTAACACTGAGAGTACAAAACATTTGTGAAAGTTTGTGAAGAGGTTTGTGAAATCTGCTTATTTCAGAGTAAGTAAAATTGGTACTGGATGTGGGCTCCTTTCTGTGGGGGGTCCTGATGATGGTCATTTTCAAGGTTATTTTTTGACACTGTTAGGGACAGACAGTAGAGGAAAGTAGACCACAAAGTACATTTTAGTGTAACAAATTGAATATGATCACAGGTCAGATATGGACTACTGGAGAAGCATGGCGTGTGTGTGTGTGTGTGTGTGTGTGTGTGTGTGTGTGTGTGTGTGTGTGTGTGTGTGTGTGTGTGTGTGTGTGTGTGTGTGTATGTGTTTGAAAGAGAGTCTTGCCGTAATGCCAGGTAGTTCTGTTGCAACGGCACACCTTTAAGAGGATTTCCTGTCAGCCTTATCTGTTGGAAACACATTTACATTTGTCTCTGTGCTAATATTATACTGTAAATATAGACAAAAAACAACAGATATCAATTACATTCACACTGATCACATCTTTAGTAGTTTTTTTCACTGCCGTTTACTATTTATGTCCATGTTACAATGTAAAAGAAGATGGCCATTATTATTTGTATTTACAGCACATGGTGTTATTGTATTTAGTTTCCTCTTGCTTTATGGCTATAATAATGTAAAAATTAATACTCTTAAGGAATGCTGTTGTAGTTCCACCACACACACACACACACACACACACACACACACTCAGAGCTGTTCAGCTGGCAGCTGATACACACACATGGGCCCGTGAATAATTCACGTCACTCATTTCCGCATCTTTAAGGATGTCACGGCGGCCATCTGCAAGACATCACAAACGCTCCCCGTCACTGCCTGCCCCCTCTGACACAGAGCGGGACAGAAGAACGGGGAAAGAGAGAAAAAAGTTCTAGAGGCTTCTTCTGGCGTCTCCAGTGACTGTGGGAGTGACTTGTTGCTCGCCCCACGTCACTGTCTCTGAGTTTTCTTGTCAAGAGCAGGGCACTGAGTGATCCTCTTCCCTCTCGAACATCTGCCAGTCCTGCATTACGTCCGTGACATGCCTGCTCCCATCCGCATAGCAGCCAGGCCAGGGAATACCCCACGTTGGTAGAGCTCGCTGATTGAGATGCAAGTGTCCAATCAGCTTAATGTTGTTGTGACATCTTTGAGAGAGCTGGATCTGGTAACCGGGCTTTTAACCGAAACACCGCAGCTTTGCAGGGAGTGGAGCGAATTGGAAAGTTTTGAGGAGGGGTTGGGGGGGTGGGGGGGTTGTCATGTCAGCTGTCCTTCTTCACATACACAATGGCAGCTACGTACATTTTGTGCATGCATGTCATATGCTGAAATCCTAACAGGGCATCCCTATTCACCAAAGTGAAAGTAGTTGGTCCGCGGTTGCCAGATTGTGTGGCGAAATATAGATTGAAATGCACAACTGTGGAGGCTGGCAGCTCACAGAGTTCTCAATTACTTTGATGGTGGTTGTGAGCTTAACAACTCTCCTGCTGATCTCCTATTTGCATTCAGATGAAAGAAAAAAAAGAAAGAAAGAAAGAAAGAAAGAAAAAGAAAGAAAGAAAGAAGAGAAAGATAGAACGGAAGGAAGAATAAAAAGATGTGATGGCGCATTGAGTGTGTCCACTTTTATCTAGGGAGACAGAATCATTTGGCAGAAGAGTGTGTGTGTGTGTGGAGGGGGGGGAGGCCTCTCCTCTGATCCTGGGTCTATGCACATATCCAGCTTGATTAACAACCTGCCTAGCGGTTCGCTGTATCGAGTGTGTCAGCTAAATTAGCCTCTCCCTTCATCCATTCAGAAGACACACTTAGTTAACATGCAAGAGCCTCTTAGAGCTCCTCGCACAATGGCCAGATTAGATTCACGAGGAGAGGAGAGGAGAGGAGAGAACAATGCCATTAACCGCACAAATGTACTGGTGGGCTGGTGTAAACAACAGGACTGCATTTGCAAATATTTGTCACATTTCTGAGGGGGTTGTGGGTGTCCAGAGTGTTTGGAAATGCGGCCTTTTATCATAATCAAGTCAAATGTTTCTAAGCAATGGCAACACGAATACAATCATTGAAAGAATGCTAGTTTTGGGTCGAGTCTGAGTTCTGGCCCACCAAGAAGAAGAAAGCCAGCATCTACAAACACACACACACACACACACACACACACACACACAAACACACACACATCACAGGGACAACGTTATTTTCACTTCTCTTAGAGCCACGTGCAGAAGACAATAGGCTGCTCTTGCTCCCATCCCCACTCCATTTTGGGGAGGTTGTGAGGCGTTCAGTCGGCCCTGGATTCTCATTAGGCGCGTGATAATTGGATCCTGCGTAACAGACATATGGAGATTACGGTGCCGTTCATCATTAGCACGTTAATTGCTCCCTTTACCTCCTCTCTTGCCGGTAAATAAGTTATATAGGTCATTCTCTGCACCTCCATTGTGCGGCGAGACTCGCCCGCAAGGCCAGTGACAGTCAAGCACAGCTTTTAATTTGGCTTTTAATTGAATCAGAGTGTTTATTAAAAGTGACTTGACTGCTCGGTGTGGATGTGTTTGACCGTAATTTACTATAAGTGCCCATGCTGAGAATTTAACTTTTCATTACATATTTATTGAATCATTATTGTGTTTTATTTTTGTTCAAAATTGGGCTTGGTATGTCCCACATATTAAGCTCTAATACGGCGTAGCTCACTGAAGGGTAAACATGAAATAGAATGTTACAGGTCCGACTAAATACAAAAGATTGTTTCTTTCATAGTCATTCATCTTTGATACTTTCAGATATCTTGAGGTTCTGTGCACTGGCAGCACTTCCTTGTTTTAAGTTTGAACTGTGTGGGTGAAATGAGCTAATTTGGCTCTTGTTCTCCAGGTCCATGGATATCCTGATCAGCCTCAACAGTGGCAAATCCTTCCTTTCCAGTGCCTTCACCATCTCCGTCACTACCTGTGTGAGTGGAACATTTACCTGACAATGAAAATAGTAAACAAATAATACAAATACATTTCTATTATGTAAACATAGCCCCTTGTTGGGAATTTGTATTTTTATTTTAGTAGCGTTTGTTGTTTTAAACCTTATTATCAGTTATAGTCATAGACACTGTATGCTACATAGCCTTAATTGCATTGTAAATATGTGACTGAATAATATTGAAACACACTCTGAAAATCTGTGGTTTTATGATGTTATACATTTGGGTCTTTACACATTTTATAATGTAGTTTTATTTTAATAATGATAACTGTATTAGTATAGTACTAACATTCCCTCCATCTATTGCTTTCATGGGATTTTGCAGTAATTGATTGATTGATGAAGGATGATTAAGTAATTATGTTATTATGTAGGTTTGGATTGGTCTAATCCCCTGGTGTTATGGTGTGGGTCTAAATTAATACAACCGTTTTGTATTGGCTTTACTCTGGCTGCTAATTTCCTCTGTGGTTGATGAGGTGGGTTTAAATTTGTCCCACAGTCTTTATACGAGGTTTAAATGATCACGTAAAGTAACCTAGTGGGTCTTTTGTACTGGTTTAGATTACCTTACCTTCCTTTCAATGTAATGAGATGTGAGTAAGTGAATTCTAGCCTTTTGGGTAAGGTTTAGACTAATTACTACTTACTGAAGTGATGTGGGTTTTAAGTGAGTAGTACCATCTCTTGTAGGGTTGGAGAGTGGAACTATCTATGAATGAATGGGGTTGATTTGAGAGATAATATTCCCTGATATTGTGTGTGTTTGTGGCATGGTGGTGTTTATTGAAATATAAATATTGGATTGATGCTATCAGCTTGTGTGTGTTCTGTGTTGGATGGCATAGTATTGTAGCTATTATTGCATGACTATTCCCTGATATTGTGTGTGTGTGTGTGTGTGTGTGTGTGTGTGTGTGTGTGTGTGTGTCCTCAGTCGGATGGCATGGTGGTGTTTATAGTTTTCCTGGTGCTGATGCTGCTGGCTGCTCTGGCCCTCATGTGGTGGTTCTGGCCGCTTTGCTGCACTGTGGTGAGTACATTAGAATATAACACTTTAACCCTGTAATATTGTAACACTGTAACACTTTAACCCTGTAATACTGTAATACTTTGACGCTGTAACATTGTAACACTTTAACACTGTAATGCTGTAACACTGTAACATGATAACAATCAAACAGTGTAGCTTTAACACCTAAAATCTATGACACTGCGACACAGAAATGGTATATCCACTGAACGCTTTGCCTTTCAGAGCAGTCTGTAAATATTTGTTTTGGTCCTGTGCTCCAGCACATGAGAGTAAAAATGAACCAATGACTACGGAATAGAAGTGCTGACTCCCAGCTTTTATCTAAAGTTCCTTCTATCCTCGTTAGGTGAGCAGTATATGAACTGGATCAACTTTGCACTGTATATGCAAGAAATCTCTCACTGGTCAAAATGTTGGGCTGCACTATGTATGTGTGAAAAGTACTATACTGTATATCTGAGAGAACCTTTTGTGTTCTAGTTCTGCGTTTGGTTCTAGTTCTTCTCCCCTTCCCCTTTCTCTCAGTCCGCTCCCCTGCTGTTTTCTGTGTCGCGTGTTGCCTTTTGAAGACCCCCTCGCCCTCCCCCTCGCTCTCTCTTTTTAAGTGAGCGCTCCTTGCTTGGCACCCTTCCAAGGGTGACTCTGGAGAAATGGGCCTTGGATGCCAAAGGCTGATGTGAAGAAAGGGGTCTGGTAATGAACAGAGTTGGAGCGCTGGGCGCGAGCCAGGTGAACTCCGTGTCCAGAGTCCTCAGGGTAGAACCCATTTCAAAACACCCTGGTCTGAAACTCCGCACCAGATCTAGCACTGAACCGGGAAAGATCTGTGCCAAATCAGGGTCAGAAATGTGCCAGATTCACACCAGATGTGAGCCAGATCTAGGCCAAACTCAGGCAGGAACAGGATGGATGAGGTAATGTTGTGTTTATGGTTGAGTACTCACTCCCAAAATGACCTAATCGTGCCCCTCTCCAAACAAGGGAGGAGTGAGGAAGTATGTTTCGATCGACGTCCTGCCTTTTGGTATGTGCTGATGGCTTCTTCACGAGGCCAGCGCTGACTGCTCTTTCTCTGACATTATTGCCTGGCAGGTTTTTTTGGTAGCTCTTTCTTTTTATGTTATACTATTCACATGATGGTCCGGAAAGCATGGCTGTTCTGGAGGCATTTCTGCATTGTGTGAATAGTTCCCAACTTGAACTGTGTGAGTATAAATCTCAGCCCTCCCCTCCCCTTTAAAAGAAAGAAATCATTTGGTTCATCAACTCCCCTCTTTCCATGCGAACAATGGGAGCCCAGATCGCATTATCAGTCTAAACCATCGCTAACAACTACAGATGGCATGCCCAAGAGCCTCCTGCTTTTGGAATCTGGCGCACAAGGCGCAAACTCACACACACACACACACACACACACACACACACACACACACACACACACACACACACACACACACAGAGTGATGGCATCGGCAGGCAGGCATGCAGGCAGAGAGAGTGAGCAGCGCCGGGCCGCTTTGAGAAAGCCGCGCGCGCGGGCCCTGATCCAGGCAGAGATGGAAGCATATTTTGGAAAACCAACAAACGCATTAAAATGTAAACCCCCTGCAGCATGTCTGGCCTGGCCACTGTTTGTCTTGGTGCAGGAGCTGCTGTTCCCGTCCACCAGGGACTCGGCACTAGGAGAGGGCCATGTGTGCGCTGTTAATATTTAAACTCGCCCCTGCCAGATCTCTCCTCTCTCTACCCCCACACACACCCCCCAACCCACCCCACCCCGTCTTTCACCCTTTTCTCTCTTTTCTCACTCCCTTTCTTTTTTTCCATGAAAAACTAAATCAGAAAGGCACACAACGCAGGCAGACTCACACCAAATCTTTCAGGGGCGAGAAAGAAGCAGAAATGAGAAATCGTTCTTGTCTCATTTTCATCTGATGAACTCTTCTGATTGCTACGGACTTTCGATCTCTAATTTCAACTCATTTTTATTATTCATAGGTTTTAGTATGAACGGGTTTCTATTTGTGCGTCTTTTCCAAAGATACGAGACTGTGAAAGGTGAACTAACTCGTCTCTTGAAAGTGTAATTCTTATGTAATCTGCCACGAGGACAAACTTTAATTATTGAATAGCGACAAGCAATTTTGGTCTGTTTTGTGTTGCCACGGTTTACCTTCACAAGACAGCACTGCCATGAGAGAAGCATGTGATATTTTCCACCAGTTGACCTCTTAGATCATCACTCTTGCCTGGCCCCACAAATAGCTTCATTTACTGGTGATGAAAGTGCATCGTTTTAATTTGCAAATATGCTACTTGTCACTCACCCCAGTCACGATAAGCTGGGAAACAGCTTGACACAACATGGGAGCATTACTGACTAAAGTGAACGGATTATAAACTCCAATTGGACAATTACGCCGCCGCCATATGGTGATGTTTCAGCGGTTGCTGCTGATTGGTCAGATCGCCGCCGCTGCTGTCGCGTATGTTTAGCAGCTCAAGCTGGCCATCAGATGGCTAAGTGTCCGGCGCTTTAGCGTTTAATTACAGACTGCACTTAACGGTTTTAAACGGCCGCCTCTCTACACATCTGTCTGTCAGGTAGTTTATTTATTTTATTTTGAGTGTTTTTTTTCTTCTCTTTTTTGTTGTTAGAACTAACAGGCGAGCACATCATTTGTTTAAAGCTTTATTTATCCTGCAATATGCCCAGGAAATATGAAATCTGCTGCTTAATTACTCAGTGAGAGGAGCTAATCCGTCAACGTAAGGTCTGGCTAAAATGATGGTAATCATCGCACCGGCACACCCCACCAGCGCACATTACTTGGATTTGCCAACAGTCGGTTGAGTGTCAAAGAGCAATTAATTAACACTAATTGATCATTTTCCATTATTTTAATGACAACAGTAGCATTATGGTATTAGTGTGCTTTAATGTGAATAGAACAGCTGTTAGAACCATGATATGTGATAATTAAGAAGCTTTTTTGGGGGGGATGGGGGTGGTGGAGGAGGGGACTAATTCGGTAAATGCACAACCTGACTGGGTGGCAGCGGAAGGTCTTGATTTTGAGTTTGGAGCGTGCTCATTACATTGATTTTTTACACTGACACACACACACACACACATACACATGCACACATACACAGACAAACAGACACTCTCTCCCGTTCTTTCTTTCTCTCTCTCTCGCTCACACACACACACACGTACAAACACACACACACACACACACACACTTACATACACATGCGTGCTTATCCCAGGTGTAACAATGGCTGAAGTTCACTCTTGCATAAGCTCTGCTATGACAATACATGCGTGCTGTGTCTTTTCACGTCAAGAGAAGAAATAATTCAATCTGACTACTGCCTGAACTTCACACCTCTTCAGCTAGTGCTTGTGGCCAGGTTTTCCCCCTGTCCTTTTTAGTGCCGTCCGTGGTTGAAGTGTATTGTTGTCGTGCGTCAGACTGCTGGGGTGAATGTGCTGGCCGGCAGATCAGAAAAGTCCCAAGCCCACACACACACACACACACACACACACACACTTACACACTTACACACTTACACACACACACACACACACACACACACACACACACACACACACACACACACACACACACACACACACACAAACTTACACACTTATACACACACACACACACACACACACACACACACACACACACACACACACACACTTACACACTTCTCCCTGTCTGTCCCCTGGACATGTGTGTTCAGCAGACGAGACGGAGACTTGAGTGATGTCGCAAGTGGGACGTCTCCGCAGCAGAGGTGCTGTCAAACACACTGGCTCTGCATGCTTTCCTCCTGTCCCCTCTGACAGCCAAACACAGCAAAGAGAGTGTGTCTGAGCAATATATCAGTGTGTGTGTGTGTGTGTGTGTGTGTGTGTGTGTGTGTGTGTGTGTTAGTGTGTGTGTGTGTTTGTGTGTTAGTGTGTGGGTGTGCGTGTGCGTGTGCGTGTCCGTGTGAGTGTCCGTGTGCGTGTGCGTGTGCGTGTGTGTGTACCGTAGAGGAAGTGTGTGTTATTTCCCCATCCAGATGAAGCCTGGAGCCCAGCCCAAGCCTCCTCTCCGCATATCATTGGGACTAATGAGCTCCTTAGGATTGCTGGGGCCTGCTGAACCTCATCCAATTAATTAAGAGATAAACGACAGCAATCCGCCGCCGTCCCCAAATGCCCCGTCCAACTAACTACCCCCAACTATCTCCCACTCCCCCTTCAACTGGTTGATCTGGCATTTTGTGTTAACTGGGGGCCTGATCTGTTTGCTTGGCACAATGTGTCTTCCAATGAATGGCGTATCAGCATAATAACGGGCTGCACTTGTAGAAATACATTGGGGTGAGAGCGTGCCGTGGAGCACTGCAGGGCAGACTGAGTAATGGCCATGGTGATGAGGATGAGGATGATGATGATGATGATAATGTCAACGGCGTCGTCCACTCCCCTTCGCCCCCCTCTGTCTGTCACTCTGTCATGTCTCATCGCTATGGTGCTGTCACCATAGCATCATCCCGTGATGACCTCAGATAAGGTATTTGTTTTCCTTTCTGTCTCTGTCAGGTCATAAAAGATCCCCCGCCTCGACCAGCCCCTCCTCCTCCACCTGTGAGTATAAGGAGCTCATCCTCCCATCTATCTATCTATCTATCTATCTATCTATCTATCTTTCTGTCTATCTATCTGCCTGTCTGTCTGTCTATCTATCTATCTATCTATCTATCTATCTATCTATCTTTCTATCTTTCTGTCAATCTATCTGTCTGTCTGTCTGTCTATCTATCTATCTATCTATCTATCTTTCTGTCTATCTGCCTGTCTGTCTGTCTATCTATCTATCTATCTTTCTGTCTATCTATCTTTCTGTCTATCTATCTGTCTATCTATCTGTCTATCTATCTATCTATTTACCTATCTATCTATCTATCTATCTATCTATCTACCTGTCTGTCTATCTATCTATCTATCTATCTATCTATCTATCTATCTATCTGTCTGTCTGTCTGTCTGTCTGTCTGTCTGTCTGTCTGTCTGTCTGTCTGTCTGTCTATCTATCTATCTATCTATCTATCTATATATCTATCTATCTGCCTAGTCAGTTTATCACGCAGATCAAATGAAACACAGAGTAAATGAGTGTACATTAAAGACAGCATGCTGGCTGCTCAGATGCATTGGAGAGCTTCAGTATTGGGCAGCATGCTGGCATTTCCTCTACCTCTGCCTCCTCCTCTCATTTCAGATGCCAGAGGAGGACGACCTGCCCAAGAAGAAGTGGCCATCTGTGGACGCCTCCTACTACGGAGGCAGAGGTGCTGGAGGCATCAGACGCATGGAGGTGAGTAACCGTGGTTACAGAGTCAGAAAAGGTGTACAGTCAAGAAATTACAGTCAATATGGTTCAAAGGTTGCATTGCATGGGAGGATTATTTATTTATTATTTTTATTTCCCTGGTTTGCCTTTCCTTGTCCATAAATTGGGATGGAGACTGTACACTTATTTTTCCAACACCCCTTCTAAAAAAACATGGTCTTATGTCTTATACTGTATATAATAGTTGAGTGACCCCCCACCCTCCTCCTCCATTTTGAGCTTTCTCTCCTACTCCTTGTCACTTTTGTTTACGTTCTGCGTCTCCCCTCTTGAACACTTTGTGAGTGTGGTCCTCTGACGTCAGCTGCAGAGCTTTCAAAGCTGTTTCTTGGAGGCTTGTTCGGGATGGCTGACGGGTTTGACATGACGTGCGGCATCGTCCGCGTCCAGCCTGGAGTCCTGCCTGTCTGCCAGCAGACAGCATCGAGGGGTCGATTGGAGGGGTTATGGGTAATGGGAGGGTGGGAGGGGGGTGCGGATTGAGTGATGTCTGCCAGCCTAATGAATTCATCTCTGGCATCCTCACCGCTGTCAAGCACCTTTTGTTCAGCAGGCTTACGCCCCCCCCTCTGTCTTTCTTTCTCTATCCATCTCTCTCTTTTCTTTTCTATATGTCAATATGTTCCTCTCAGTCTTCCATTCCAGCCTTCTCTTCTCTCTTTTTTTCTTCCTTCTACTCTTCAGTTTTTTTTTATGTGCATATCCTTTATATGTCTTTCATTATGTCTGTCTGTCTGTCTGTATTCGTTTCGTTTCCTTTCACTCTCGTTTTCTATCACTTCTCTTTCTCTCTTTCTCTCCCCTCCCCTCTCAGTGCTCTCTGCCCAGGTACCCTGAGGAGATGCTGGCATCAGTGTAGCACTGATGGAAAACTGAATGAATAAATAAATGAAACAAACATCGGGGAGTGATACCTCGCCAGTGCTGTTCCCAGGAGTGCTGGAGAGAGCTCCAGACAGGACCCCCACACACACACATACACACACACACACACACACACACACACACACACACACACACACACACACACACACACACACACACACACACACACACACACACACACACACACACAGAAGCAAGCATGCACATATACACATACATAGTGTATGTACAAGCACACACACACATGTACACACACACAAACAAATAAACACACACATAAAAACATACATACTCCCCTCTCTCCCTTCCAGGCTGTCTTCGTAGTCAGCCCTCATATTCTGTCAGACACAGCATCTCCATATCTGACGCTGCCTCAGGATTGGCCCCTGGATGTGTGTGTGTGTGTGTGTGTGTGTGTTGGGAGGGGGATTAAGGGAAAGGTGCTGTTAGGAACCAGACTGCATCTTTCTCCTTCTCTAACTTAAGCGCACCTTTAGAAAAACATAAAACATAAGCGGTCTTCACACAGTTGTTGATATTTATGTACGTTTTGGCTCCCTAAGCAAGATCCCACCCCCACACACACACCAATGACAAAACACAGAAAGATTAAGGGGAATGAAATTGGGGATGGGAGTGCCTAGAAACACCCCTACCTCAAGTGACTCCAGAGAGCCGCTTCCTTCACAGGGAGACTGGAGTTACTCCGTGTCGAGCTGGGCAAATCTGCTCTGGATAGCCGTGGTTTAACCTACAGCCTGAGGTGTGTGGCACTAATTGATATGCTAGTTAGTTTTTGCCATGGCAACAGCAGCTGGGCTGTGGGTTTGGTGTGGACTGATCAGTGTAAAGCTGAGAGCTGCAGAGAGGATGGAAAAAAGCACCAGGATCTTATCACCTAAACCCAAATCTATGTCAGATTGATTCAGTTCAGTTCAGTTTTTGTCACTGATTTACATATAAAGCACTATTTACAATGAACATCTTCTCAAGGCAATATAAACCATTGAGAGTTAACCAATAGGAACTTCACAGGGGAACTCCCTTTAGAAATGATAAGCCTGGAACAAACCTTGGCCTAGAGGCCAGTCTAGTGGTCATCTAACTTACAGTCATTTGTTTGTTGATTATAAAGAGGCAAAGATGTTT
Organism: Clupea harengus; assembly: GCF_900700415.2. Taxonomy (NCBI): domain Eukaryota; kingdom Metazoa; phylum Chordata; class Actinopteri; order Clupeiformes; family Clupeidae; genus Clupea; species Clupea harengus. Next base: position 17,919,248 of record NC_045158.1, on the reverse strand, counting down.
TCAATAAAAGCTTGCTAGCTTGCTAACAGTATGTGCAATGTATTTGGAATTGTTATGCTGTAAAGGCTGTTTTAATATTTTCAACATGATCTCGAGTCTAAAATTACTGTATGTAGCTGTATGTACTGTATGTAATAGCTCGGGTGTGTTTGTCTTTCCTTCACCTGACCTTATATCACTAAAATGATTTGAGGGTGTTATAACAACTAGGTACCTACAAGACATGCCATACACATATGGATTTAATCTAATTTTAGCTGATATGTTAACATTGAACTAATGTGAACTCATGATTAGGACTACAGCTTGGTGATTTCGTGTGCTTTCCATGAAAGATGTGTTTGTCTTGCTGTCTTGATGTAGGTGCGCTGGGGGGAGAAGGGCTCAACGGAGGAAGGGGCTCGCCTGGAGATGGCCAAAAACGCCGTGGTGACGGTGGTCGAAGAGGCGGAGGAGCCTATGATGAAAAAGCAAAAGTCCACTCCCTCCACCCAATCAACAGAGTCCAAATGGTACACGCCAATCAAGGTGAGACACACTGGCTACCCCAATGTCCTCTTGGTGTGTTCCGTTTACCTTGGAAGTCGGAACTCGGAGATGGGAATGACGTCACACCCGAGTTGACCGCGTTCCAGTAACAAGTCGGAGAACAAATGCTATACCAATGGTTGTTAGCAATTGTTACCAGTTAGCAATACCAGCTGAGAGCAACGCATTGCGCTGTTTTTTGCACATTCAAACACAGTAGCAACATGTCCTCAGATAGATATGTTACACAGTATTTAAGTATGTGTGGTGTTTTCTCACACACTTCTGACCTTTCTGTAATAATGACCTAAATCCATCCATTTTTCCCCCACAGGGTCGCCTGGATGCACTGTGGGCTCTACTAAAACGGCAATATGACCGAGTCTCTCTAATGAGGCCAACATCTGCGGAGAAGGTAAGCTACTTTGGCAAACCTCCCACCAACCATGTGGGAACATAGTACCAACCACTCTTCATAACCCAACTCACCACCTATGAAACCAGCCCTTTTGTTATCACACACTCTAGCAACCCTCTCACAAACTCTGAACCACTTCCCTCTTTCACTTGGCAACAACCACAACTACAAGTCTCCTTGACTCCTCTACTCCTTGACGACCAGTTCTGCAGTAGTATTATGACCCTTGATAAGCAGGCACTGGTTTTAGCAGTGTTTGTGTGTGTGTGCGTGTGTGTGTGTGTGTGTGTGTGTGTGTGTGTGTGTGTGTGTGTGTGTGTGTGTGTGTGTGTGTGTGTGTGTGTGTGTGTGTGTGACACCTGGCAGTGTAGATCAGTATGTTGTTTGGGGATTTTGTGAGGAGTGTTTCTTTCTTGTTGATTGCAGAGCGGCAGGATGCACTTGTGGTTGCATTCATAACCTGGTGGTACGGTCACATGACCCACAGCTGCAAGCCCTCAGAGCTCAGTGACAGCCACAGCCTTATAAGGATGTTGAGCTCAGTCAGCTTTTCCTGTCAGGGAAGTAAAACAGTATTAAACACACACACAGACACACACACAAGCACACACAGACATACACACACACACACACATATGTGTGCATAGGCATACACACAGGGATACGCTCTTTCTCTATATATCCCTCCCTCCCTCGCACACACACGCACACACACACACACACACACAGACAAACACAAACACTCACACACACACACACACACACAGGAAAATGATCAACAGCCTACAAAGTTGGATCGTCTCTCTGGCTCCACTTTATTCAAACAGTCTTTTCCTCCGAAGTGAAGCACACACTGCCCAAACCTGAACATGACACCAGTATGACAGTGCAGCATCCGGTGTGGTTTTAATAGTGACTTGGGTTACTGGCTTGCCTTACAAACCACTGTGGTTCACCAGATTTAGGTTAACCCTCTGCGGGCTGTGGTGCCAGGCACCTTTGAGGAAGTTTGACATGCCTTGACATTTTTATATGTTTTCCACCCATCTAAAAACATTGATCCCTAAATGCTTCATATGCTACTATTTAGCACAAACGCAGTAACATTAGTCTGAGAGCAGTAAGACAGTGTTATAGCAGTATGTCACTAGTACAACTGTAAACACACATAAATCCATATAAATCCTGACACAGCATCCTGAGTGAAGAAGACTTACACAGGCTCTCCTCTCCTGTGTGACGTTCCTATAGGTCCTACTAGTAGATAAAGGTCCAAACAACACAAAGGTCATGGGTTCAACCAAGCAGCACACATACCAATGAAAATGTATGTCTGTACTGTAAGTAATGTTGATAAAAGCATATGGGCATTAAATGGATAAAAGCCTATGGGTATTCAATGGGTAAATGGAATTGCGAGCGTGTAGAAGACACATTCCGTTTCCCTGTGAAGTGGCTCTCTTTGACCTGTGTTTTGCATTCTGCTCTGCTCTGTGTAGTAAATACCCAAGGAGCACACATATTGATGAAAATGTGCATCTGTGTTGACCATGGCTTTGAAGGGTCACACCATCTCTGTTCCCCAGTGAAGTGGCTCTGCTTTGACCTGGTCCTCTGCTCTGCTCCTCTGTGGCTCTCCGGCCGTGTCTCGGTGTCTCTCGCTACACTGTTGTCGAACAGCTTACCCGATGACCTCACGATGTAAACACAGTCTCTGAGTGGTGTCCCCCTCCTCCCTCGGCGTGTTTACACTGAGAGACGAGTCACTAGGGCAGATTCGAGCGCACAGCCAGCACTGAGAGGAGCCTCTTGGGCAGAGCTGAGCATGCTGCTGGCCGTGTTCCTGGGGCCCCCCTGTAATCTGTCTGTCCTTGGTGATTTTATTTACGGGAAAAATGTTAACATACCCGAAGCTAATGTTGTGGGATTGAGAAGAAGGGTCATATTTGTTATTATTATACGGCTCTTCAGAATGTTCCAAAAATTTCTGTTGATTTGAATGGGTCACCCCAACGTCTTGATATTCACTGCTGCAAAAAGTTAATGACCGCTGCCATTGGCAACGGGTTTTGTGCTTCTAATTCACATCTTTCATATCATTCCACAAGTAGTCCGGTCATTTAACGTAACGGAAAGTCATTGTAACTTGTAAGTCAGCAAGTAATGGGTTACTTCGCAACACCTGAAACTTTAAAGTTCTGTTTGCTTGAAGAACTATTTTTTCTTAGCGGAAATCACGAAACGGCAGCAAAATCATTAAAATAAGGTATTTTGGAGGAATGTCTTCTATCGCTTTGGCAAGTAACCGTATAATAAGCGGGATAATGTATTGTCCGGCGGTCATTATCGAAAAATAAACCCCTTAAGGACGAAACAAGACCCCTCCACTGCATGTCGGGTCCTGTTCGTCCCGTCGGGATTTATTTTTGGATAATGACCGCCGGACAATACATTATCCCTTACTTATATACTTGTCAGAGAAGGATAAAGGGAATGTTGGCCAAATCTATCACACAAAAGGAGTAAGGAAAGATACTTCTTGTTTCTCAACTTTTGTGAAGTTTGGAAAAACAGAAAAGAAAAGAAAAAAGAGGGGAAAGCTCTGGAAAGTTCTGTGGATGTTGTTATTGACATTTGAGCCTGTTCTTCAAGCAGTTCTTCAAACACAGGCTAGCCAGCGCAGCCACCAGTGTCCTTGTGAGACTCCCTACCTAGACACACACACACACACACACACACACACACACACACACACACTCACATAGTCATCGGCCATCTGGCCGAAAGGCGTGCACGCAGAGCCTCGGCCAGCCTCGGGGCCTCACGTGGTGCCGCGTCAGGGGCCCTCTCCGGCCCAGCCGTTTTACCCAGAAACCCCTGCAAACTGCTGCCGGCCACTTTCAAGTCCTTGATCAAGAGAGCGGGAGCAGGGCAGCCAGAGGCTATCACAGCCTGATGACTGGGCCCAGCAGACAGGCAGAGAGAAAGAGAGAGATGAGGGAGGGAGGGAGGATGAATAAAGAGATAGGGAGAGGGAAAAAGGGAGGGAGAAAAATAAGTAATAAAGTGAAAGAGAGAGAATGAGAAAGGTAGGGAGTGAAAGGATAAGTAAAGAGATAGGCAGAGGGAAAAAGGGAGGGAGAGAAATAATGAATAAAGTGAAAGAGAGAGAATGAGAAAGGGAGAGAGCGAAAGGATGAATAAAGAGATAGGGAGAGAGACAAAGGGAGGGAACGGATTAATAAAGATATAGGGAGGGAGAGCAAGAAGGAGCAGGAAGGAGAGATTGACTAGAGAGAGAGAAAGATAACAGGAGGGGGAAAAAGAATGGGATGGGGAGGGCTGAGAGAAAGAGAGATGGAAAGGAGGAGAGAGGGAGGAGAGGCGAGGGAAGAGAGGAGAGTGAGGAGGCTTTGATGGCCGACAGCAGCCCTCAGGGGTCATGAATGTTTCAGCGGCCGGTGGATCCACAGGGTTGTGGGACTCGTACAGGTGTAAGGAAGCAGGTTGTCGCAGACATCTGTTCATCTCTGACACCCCCGGGGGTACACAGACACACATACACACAGATGCACAGACACAGAGACACACACACACACACACACACACACACACACAGCCAGACTGTTGGATCGTCAGCAGATGTAGTTTTCGGAAAAGCGCTGCAACCTTTTTCTCTCTCGTTTTTTCTTTCTTTCTTTTTTTCCCTTTTTTTCTTACTTTTTTTGGAGTCTCACATTTTCTTGCCCGAGGCAGCTCCGACACCAAAGGTAGAGCGGGGGTGGACACAGCTGCACTGCCCAAAGTTGCCCCAGGCACAAATAAAGAGATCTGATGCGCTTTGACTGAGTTGCCGTGGCGACCGGGGAGCCAGAGATGCACTTCAGAGCCAACTTCAGCGCGGCAACATCTGCCATCAAGTTACCCAGCGAGTGGCAAGGGACAGCAGGTAGCGGAGGAGCGGAAGGGGGCAGGGTGTGTGTGTGTGTGTGTGTGTGTGTGTGTGTGTGTGTTTAGAGGGTTGCCCTACTCTGGAACTGAGCGTTCTTTTCAATGGCCTTCCTCTGCTTATCCCTTTCTGTCTCTTTTTCTCTTTCACTCTCCCTCTCTTTTACTCTGTCGTTGCTATCACTCTGCCCTTATCCTTTTTCTCCTCTTTCTTTATTTCCTGTTCCCTCTTTCCTTCTCCCCTGTTCTCCTCTGTCCATGTTTCCTTTCTATCTGTCTAGTATATCCATTTCTCTCCCTCTCTCCTCCTGCTGGTGTGGAGCCTGTGCAGGAGCGGTCCATCGGTGTGGCCGCGCTAATGAGGGCCTCTTTAGAAGTGATACGCTCTAACACATTTAGCCCTGTACAGCTCGACAGCGGGAACTCACACAGAGGAGGAGAGACAAAGAGGAGAGGAGTAGAGAGCGGAGGTGAAAGAAAGAATGAATAGATAGATTGATAGATAGATAGACATGCAGATAGTCAGATAGAAAGAAAGATAGATAGAAAGATAGATAAAAAGAAAGAAAGGATGAATGAATATATTGATAGATAGATAGATAGAGAGATAGATAGATAGGAATAAAGATAGATAGAAAGAAAGAAAGGATGAATGAATAGATTGATAGATAGATAGATAGATAGATAGATAGAAATAAAGATAGATAGAAAGACAGATAGATAGAAAGAAAGAAAGGTACGGATATCATCAGCCGTATTGGAAAGACAGCACTTGTGAGGGGGAGGAAAAGTGACGGAGTAGGGTGTGTGTGTGTGCATATATGTGTGTGTGCATATGTGTGTGTGTGTGTGTGTGTGTGTGTGTGTGTGTGTGTGTGTGTGTGTGTGTGTGTGTGTCTGTAAGACAATGGGGATGAAGAGAACCAGAGAGGGAGAGGAGGAAGTGAGGAGGAGGAAAAGCGTTCTCTGGCAGGGTTGTGTATCTGTGTGTGGTGTGTGTGTGTGTGTGTGTGTGTGTGTGTGTGTGTGTGTGTGTGTGTGTGTGTGTGTATCTGTGTGAATATGTGTGTATGTATGTGAGACAGAGAGACACAGTAAACGTGTGTGTGTTTCTGTCATTGTGTCTGTGTGTGTGTGTCGATGGGGGGCTGGGGGGGTGGCGTAATGACCAAACCATACAGGCGCTGGGCCGTTCTTTGTCCCAGTTGATTTGTATGATGGAGCCACCTCATATTTCTCTCACTGCTCTATATCTGCTAAACGCTACTGTATCCTCTGCTACATCTCTGCTAAACGCTACTGTATCCTGTGCTACATCTCTGCTTAACGCTACTGGATCCTCTGCTACATCTCTGCTAAACGCTACTGGATCTTGTGCTACATCTCTGCTAAACGCTACTGGATCCTCTGCTACATCTCTGCTAAACGCTACTGGATCCCACTCTGTGACGCTCCCTTTAACCTACATCCGTGTCTTCAGTTTCACCACAAATCTGAAAGACAGAGAGGAGGAAATCAGAGGGGAAGGGATAGAGATCACGCTCACAGGAAGAGAACAGAGTCCAAGGACAGTGAGCAGGGACCGAGAGTAGGGATGTTGTCCCTGACGATGCCCCTGTCTGCCAGGAGCTGAAACAGTGGTGCCTGGCAGGCTGGCCGTTGTTCAAGACGTATAATGTCACTTCTCTCAGACTGGCTCCCCGCATACATTAAATCCTATTAACATCAGCCCCAGCACCGTGCCACCTTATTAAGACACACACACACACAGATGGGAGGGGTTCCTTAGGGCAAGACTGGGTAATGATGGAACTCTATGTGTGTGTGTGTTTGTGTGTGTGTGTATGTGAATTTTAAATGGTTTGGAAATTCTATCCTCAGACAAAGAAAACATGCTAACCGCAGTTCCTGAGGGGTCTTCATGTATTCCACAACGAATGCCCTCTGTATCACACACACAGAGACACACACACACACACACACACACACACACACACACACACACACACACACATACATACACACTCTCACTTGCCGGCGGATTTATCATCGCCAGCCTTCAGTGTGACAGCGTCTTAATTTAACAGCCAGTGCTCGAGTAAACAGCACAGTGCGGGAAGCATTTAATTAAGTCACTGAGAGTGGGACACACACACACACACACACACACACACACACACACACACACACAAACACACACACACACTACCACCCAGCTCTTCAACAGTGTCATTAGTATGAGGTGGAGGGGGAAGACACGAGTTGGGTGGTGAATTGGCATCAATGCAAGGGGTACAGAACTACTGTGTGTGTGTGTGTGTGTGTGTGTGTGTGTGTGTGTGTGTGTGTGTGTGTGTGTATGAGACTTTCTGTGATAGACTTGTATGTCAGGGCATCCCCCTGGGTTGACCATACCCAAA
>NC_045158.1:17899434-17906934 GCF_900700415.2 Clupea harengus | reverse complement strand
GAGGGGCAGAGAGAGAGAGAGAGAGAGGGAGAGAGGGAGTGAGCGAGTGGGGGCTCCTGGTTTTAATTAAGTAGCATTATTGTTAATGTCAGCTGTGCCGTGCGGGACAGCAGGACCGGCCCTGCATTAGAATGCAGCCCTACCCTCGTCTGATCGATTAGAATATTTAAAGTGATGTCAGGGGTGTATGCCTGTGTGTGTGTGTGTGTGTGTGTGTCTGTGGGTGTGGGTGTGTGTGTGTGTGTGTGTGTGTGTGTGGGTGTGTGTGTGTGTGTGTGTGTGTGTCTGTCTGTGTGTCTGTGTGTCTGTGTGTGTGCGCCATGTCGGTGAAAAAATATGGTTTTGTAAATATGAAACAAAAGACCCTCACCATGTCTTTGAGAAGATAACTTGTTTTATATTGTGTGTATTTGTTACTAGTGTTTTCTGTTTCCAGTTTCCTGGGTATCCAAATATATATATATATATATATATATATATATATATATTACATATTATCAGAAAGAGAGGGTTTTTTTTTTTTAAAGTTAGTGGTTTTGGTTAAAGTGACAGATTTTATATCTAAATATTTCATAATTTATATATTACATATCATCAGTAAGAGAGGTTTGTTTTGTTTAAAGTGACAGATTTGACATCCAAATATTTCTTAATTTATATATTACATATCATTAGTAAGTGAGGTTTGTTTGGTTTAAAGTGACAGATTTGTATCTGATAATCTTTTTTTTGATTAATGGCTCTCTTAAGTAGATATATCTGATAGAGAAATTAGGTATCACTTTTAATTACTGTTGCAGAATTAATTCTTGTACAGATATGTATTCTGCTCTAATACAGTCTATTGAGGGTATTCAGATCAGATTTTTGTCTTTCATTTCATTTCTTTCACATTTTCTCAGAGCCAGTTTGACTTCAGGTATGTAGCAGCTATACAGTATGGACTCTGGTCTGTAAAAATCTTTTAATTTTAATTACATTTTTGGTAAGGTGTTTCCCAGTTGTGTCACTAGAACCTGCCATTAGCCGGTTTGAATTAAATAGCAGAATGCGGTTCTTAAGGTTGTCTTGGATGGCAGCGGGTGATGGCATGCAAGTCTATTTAGAGGGGTGTCATGCAGAAGTCATGACCTTAGGCTGTATCACCGTGACAACAGGGTGCCAGGTCGGTGGTCGCCGCCCGCAAAAAAAAAAAAAATCACCAGAGAACTCGGCAGAAAATGAAATAAATAAATATAGAAGCGGAAGCCCCGCCTCTTTTGTCTGGTCCCTGGACACAGTTAACCCTTTCACCACCAGTAACAGGCCTTTTCATTTGCTTGATTATGCTAATGAGAATTATCATGCAAATAAGACAGAGAGAAAGAGCAAAAGAAAAAAAGGGAGAGAGAGAAAGGGAGAGAGAGAGAATCCCTCCTTTGTGAAGGGGCCGACTCTGCGGCTATTAAAAGCGTCTTCTGTCTGCATTTGACAGTAATTAATGGGGATCATGAAGGCATGACTGTTGCGGTTGGTCCTGGCACAGAGGATGTCATTTTGACCCCTTTTTTTTCCCCTTTTCCCACTTGCTGTGTGGAAGTGTAGCATGGTGTGGCGTAACTGCCCCTGCGTGAGATAGGAAACCCCACTTCTGTATTTACCCCCCGCGGCTGAAGGCCCTCTTTGTGGGGTCCCCACGAGGGCTTTAATGGCGGCGCACGAAAGAGAGAGTGGCGTGTACTTGGAGCAGACTGTCCCTTTAAAACACGTCAATGCGTGCATCTGCGGCCATGTCTGTGCGCTTCTGAGGAGCTCAATGCGTGCATCTGTGGGCCCAGTGTTGCTCAGGGGCCAGTGTGTGGTTCTGTTTCTGTGAATAGAGACATCTGCGCGTCAGGGTTCTCTCAAAGAAGTTAACACTGACATCTGTGTGTGTGTGTGTGTAGTTTAGTGTATCTCAATGACAAGAATACTTGTATTCCTCTTTGTTTGTTTGTGTTTCTTCATGCCCATTAAACACCAACACTGTATCTGTATTTCTGTGTGTCTGTGTGTCTGTGTGTGTGTCTGTGTGTGTCTGTGTGTGCTTGTATATGAGTGTGTGTTTTAGTATACACATCTTGTTAGACATCAGTGCCGGCCACTGTATATTTGTGTGTGTGTGTGTGTTTGTCCCTCACATGTGAATACTGGTATCTGTGATGGTGTGTGTGTGGGTGGGCGCATGTGAATATTCCCTTAGACATGGCGGTGGGCATCTGTGCATGTATTCTCTCCCATATAAATGCTGGCATCTGTCCGTCACATCTCTCTTTCTCTTTCTCCCTCTCCATTATCACCCCATCCCTGTGCGCTCTGAATAACCAACACTGTGTACTCCATTATTGATTGTGGAGAAAAGAAGGCCGATGTGACCATCTCAGCTCATGCGAAACATCCTTTTTTCCACCCTTCTCTTGGTCGCTTGTTCTCAGAATGTACCATTGCCGTCGTACTTTTGAAAGGGCCTGGTGTGATTTTGACCTACAAACGCGCATTAATCACTCACGCATTTAAGACAATGCCAGGGTGTGAACTGCTTGTGTTCTATCAATATGTCATTTCCCATTAGAATAGATGTAGGCCGTGCTAATGACAGTGGTTTATAATCGAACATAATCACCTTAATGATAATGCCAACTACACCCATTCATCTGCAGTCTCCACTCATTTAGACCAAGTAATGAAAGCTGCTAATTGACGGACAGTTCCCGTGGTAACACCAGTGCTAACACGACATTCTTTGAAGGAGAAATCGCAGAAGCCCAGTGACTGTATAACTATGCTGTGTTTACGTTCCTCAAAGTGTGCCATACGAGTGACTGGTGTAGTTTGAAAAGAATGCATTGCTATACAGTCACTCTACTTGCCTTCCTGGGACGTGAGGGCAGGAAAGTGTCTAACTAGACGCCCCCGTGGGCAGCTCTTTGAAGCTGATGTTGTATTAGTGAGGTCTTTTTGGTGGTTATGGTGTACTCTAATTTGTCATAGTATATTGTTGTTTAGGTAAGGTCGTGTGTGACGTTGACGTATCTGGCCATTGTTTGTAGGTAACTATCTCAAGGTGTTTTATTGACACCTTGGCCTGGACAAAACTGTAATTACTGGGACAGCCTGGTAGACTCCATTAACAAACCTTACTTTTGGACCAGGTGACCTGGCATCTCTAAAGCAGAGAGTTGAGTCAGCCCCTCATTTCCTCTTGTCCTGTCTCTCCCTCTTCCTGTCCTGTCTTGCCCTCTCTCTTTTTCACCTTCTTAACCTCTGCTATTCTGTCTGCCCCTGTCTTAGCTTTATGAACCCTCCCCCTTTTCCTCACCTCTTTTCTCTCTCTCTCTCTCTCTCTCTCTCTCTCTTCATCCCTCCCCCACTCTCTCCTTTCTCACGTTCATTCATTCATTGCCTCATCCTTTTATTCCCTATTGTCCTCTATTTCCCTCTTCCTCCCCTTCTCTCTCCTTTTCATCTACATACGTATCTGTCTGTCTTATGGTTGAATGTGTGACCCCCCCCCCCCCTTGTCTTGCTCTCTCTCTCCCTTGCTCTCTCTCTCTTTCTCCTTCCCTGTCTCTCTCTTCTCTCTCTCTCTCCCGGCCTGTCTGTTCCTATCGTGCCCGTTGCTGGACTCTTGGTCTGTGACAGAGTTCCTAATGAAGACGTAGCAGTACGGACAGCAGGTTTCTGAAGGTTACCCTGTCTGCACAGAGGGAAGTGATAAAGAATGAAGTCACTGATGACACACGACATCCCCGCTCCAGACCCTGATGCAAACAGCCCCTAATGAAGGTTGGAGAGGTGGGGGAGACCGTGTGTGTGTGTGTGCGTGTGTGTGTGTGCGTGTGCGTGTGTGTGTGCGTGCGTGTGTGTGTGCGTGTGTGTGTGTGTGTGTGTGCGCGTGTGTTTGTAAAGGCTTTGCTGGTGGTCCCGCTCTTGCTCAGTCCTCCGCTGCTGTCATATCTGTGAGTAACGGATTAGGTGACTAGCGTCTCTGCTTTCTAGAGAGATTGACAGTACATCAGTCAGACAGACAGACAGGCAGGAAGACAGACAGACAGTCAGTCAGGCAGACAGATAGGCATACGAGCACACAGACAGACAGGGCCCTGTGAAGTCAAATGTCTTCTGTGTTTTATGTAAGGGATAATGTATAGTCCTGCGGTCAGTATCTGAAAATAAATCCAGACGGCAGCAGACATTATCCCACTTATTATACACTTACTTGCCAAAACAATAAAAGACATTCCTCCAAAATACCTCTTTTAATGGTGTTGTTTCATTAATTAAACTTTAAAGTTTCAGGTGTTGCGTAGCAACCTATTACTTGCTGACTTGCTTCAAGTTACCATTCATTTCCGTTATGTTTAGTGAACGGACTACTTGCGGAATGATGTGACAGATGTGAATTCCAAGCACAAAACCTGTTGCCAATGGCAGCGGTCATTCATTTTTTGCTGCAGTCAATATAAAGACCTCCAAACGTTGTGGTGGCCCATTCAAATCAATGGAACTTTTTGCAACATTCTGAGGAGCCGTAAAATAATCAGTTCAGGTGTGTGTAATGTGTGTGTGTGTTCGTGTGTGTGTGTGTGTGTGTGTGTGTGTGTGTGTGTGTGTCTGTCTGTGTATGCATACATTGTTTCTACAAAACACCTTTAAAAGTCAGGTTTGGACAGGGAGAAAAGTCACTGGGATCTGATGAGGTTGTAAGCCTCATTCATCCCCTGGTCTGCTTTGCAGTGTTGTTTTCAATCCAGATCTCCGCAAAGAGCTGCCAAAGCAACATACCATCCGAGAACTGAACATATATAGAACCTGGCACGCGTTCCTGTAAATCAGTCTTTCACATCACATTACAATCAATTTAGCGGTCGTGACAAAGTTGAAAACAAAACGATGCCACCCTGGCACATCAGATCTGTGGCCAAGAGTTAGCGCAGCATGGCGGCTTATTAAGATGAGCGCAGTGGTCTCTGTGTTGGCCCCAGATCAAAGACCAAGCTTATGTACCCCATGACCTAGCCTAGGCCTCGCGCCCTGTAAAAAAAAAAGATTTAAATATGGAAACAGAAACCATTAGATGCGTAAAAAGTCACCACACATTTTGCCATCAATGTAGAAGCGGCCGATAATGGACGTGAAGGGCCATGCATTAAACATGCCTCCTCCCCCAGATGTCTCGCTCTGTTCAGTAGAAACTGTTCTTGACATGCCACATTGAGAAGCACAGATTTGAAGAATCTGGTGAGCTGCAAAGTAATGAGCGTAAAGACTACATCAGTTAGACAACGAGGACCTTTTTTTTCATCTAATGTATTCATTTTTTTAAAACATGTTTAATTTTCATGAGAAACTGTCCACGCGAGCCGATAGCAGTTACCACATGGTATTCCAGGCGCGTTTTCCCCTGCTCAATATGCTCTGGGATATGCACACACATTCGTCATTTCTTTCTTCCCGATGGAAGTTTAGCCGGCGGGGATGTGATCCTTTGTAATGTCAGAAAATGAGAAGATGTTCTCAGCCATATTGCTGCATATTTTACTGCTAATGCCACGTCCGCAGATGGAATGCTGGCTGCAGGCACACCTGCGGAGCTAGGAGATGAGCATATGCAAATAAATTAGCCGCCGTGGTCTGTCGGACGCCTCTGAGCCTGTGGGGGGGAGATCTCTAAGACGTCTTCAGAAGACAAATTCTACGCTAGATGTTTCTGAAGAAAGAAAGGGCAGAGGTTGCAAGTGGGCAGAATTGATGCATAGATTAGCTGAGCAGGCCGAGCTGAGTGGCTTTTCTTTGGTAACGCTGGTAACACCATCCTCTCTCAAACGATCCGTGACACTGAGCGCTGATGGAGGCATGGTGCGATGAAGTGAAAAACAAGCTTTCACTGTAAGTAAATTAACTGCCACAGCGGAGAGGCTGCAAATATACCATCTGTGCTGATTTTAACGCAACACCTCAGACTTTGGAAATCCCTTTCTGCATTCTGCAGTTCGATATGAGTTGGAGGGTAGAGGGTAGTTTAGACCCTTTAATAGTGAATCATTTTAGGGATGGTTTGATTTGATACGGTATGAGACTCCAAAGGCATCCTTCTGCAGTCTCTGGTCGTTATGGTGCTGGTCAGTTTCACTGTTGCTGATGGCTCCAACTTGTCCAAATCAACAATGGACTTTCTTGCGTTCTGCATTCTGCCCATAGATATATCCTTGCACCAGCTGCTCTTTGGGTTGTGTCTCATATGAACTCTTCACCTGTGGATGAAATGCTGGTGGTATGGATTCAAAATGATATTGTGATTGGCCCCCATAGCATCACTCTAAATTGGATTCCCTTTGGAGTGTATGAAGATGGGGTATAGATTTTCATTTTTACTGTGTGTATCATGGAGTTTGTGAGTTTGTATATTTTTCTATGTGCTCTGTGTGACAGCATAGCAGGCTTTCTCCTCTGGTCTGTTCTGCAGTTGCGCTCAGCTTTTAGCCTAAAAGAGTCAGCTGGGCTATCACAGCACATTATAGACCCACTGTGGCATCCAAGTCAAGCGTCTGATTCTTATCACCGGATCGGAAACTGGCAGGCGTTTATATTGCCTGATACCAGACACAGGAGCTGAGAACAGAGGTGTCCCTCTGTTACTCTCTATAGGTCATGCACTCTCAGCTCTGGCTGAGGGAGTCTCTACTGACCTTTTCAATGACAGCCAAAATTTCACTTCCACTTTATTATGCATCCTTCATGAAGTTTGCAGTCTCTCAGGTGTAGTGTGCATGCATAGTGTGTTTGTGTGTGTGTGTGTGTGTGTGTGTGGTACAGTGATTTATGAGATGTCGTGCTGTGCCTCTGGCTGTGGGGAGACTGACTGCCCCTACCGGTAACCCCCCCACACACACACACACACACACTCTTTCTGTGGACTCTCAGTGACCTACTCAGACCCACACCTGACTGAAGGACCTTCCCTTCCTTCATTCACACTGAGCTGGACCTGATCTGTGTGTTACTGGTATTACATTGGTGAATATGAGTGAACACTAAAACAATTAAGTGGTCAAATATATGTGATATTTAAGGTTATTAAACCCCAATCATTAGCATTAATGTGATAGTAAACATTTCTAAAGCATTAACCATGGCATTATAGCTAATGGTTGTAGGAAGTTTAACATAACGCTACATAACGCTTCACTAAAATGAAAAGGTTTGAATCTCTGAATAGCATTCTGTGGTTTAGACTAGAGGAGTGACAGTGTGCAGACTGCAGTGGGTTTGTTCCTGTCAGTGGAGGATTGGTGGAGGAGAGAGGAAACACCTGCAGTTTAGACGCTGAAGCGTCAGTGCTGATTACAGCAGCGGTCTCATTACTGTGTCCTTCCTTAAGCACTTCACACAGCTGATCCTTCCTCTGTTTCCAGTTTATCTCAAACCCGGACACCTTCACACACCTCCAGCTCCCTGCAGTCTGTGGACTGTTTTTCCAAA
>NC_045158.1:17889434-17894434 GCF_900700415.2 Clupea harengus | reverse complement strand
AGTTCACAACATAGTTCACTTCCTTATTTTAGCTATGAAAGAGACTGACTGCTGAGACTCGTGTCAAGGCTAATGCCTTTTATGTATATATATATATATAAATAGGTTGAAAGGGAAACAAGACAAAACATCATTAAATGATGTCATGTTGTGTAAGCCCAATATATAGTCTTGGAAGGTGACATGATTATGACCGTGAATGAAGAAATGAATTGTAGCATATCTCTATGTGATCATAAAAATCCTACATTAGTGACAGTTGTGTTTGTCTAATTAGGCTGTCTGTGTGGGTGTGGGTGTGTGTGTGTGTGTGTGTGTGTGTGTTTGTGTGTGTGTAGGCATGTGTAAGTCCTATGTAGCAGCCCTTGTGTCTGCATTTCAACAGTTCTCTGTGAACTTGCGTTGATTTCAGTGTTCAGTGCACTTACTCCAAATCACGGGCATGTAAGGGTGTGCGCTTCTATCAGTAAATTGTTTGCTTTGTTTATTTTGATTTGGCTTGATTTAATTAGCTTACCATCAGAAGGACAAGGCACTGCAAACCTCACACATTAGGCACACAACATTTTTTATAGGCCTTCTTTAAATACTTATAGTTTTTGTCCTGCAAAATGTTACCGTAGCAGCAAATTTCAGATGTAAAATTGTGCCGCTGCATGAGAAATATGCGTGTTCCTGTATGGTTCCGCGACTGTCATTGCTGGAAGTTTTTCAAGCTGGGAACATCCACCAATCCGCATAGACGACACATTATCTTTCGTGCCTGTGGCCTGCTGTTATGTGGTGCCTAATTGGCTTTTTGTATAAATGGTGCCGGAAGTGAACAACCCTGTTTAAAGTAGCGGTTGGTCAATTTGGTACTTGCATAGCATGGCATCAGCCATTGAAATTAATAGGGTTTGGTTCTTCCTCTCTGTGTTCAGTTCTATATAAAACCTAAGGTTAGGGAGGGTGTCCCCTCCCGCTCACATGAAATAAGATAATTCATATGTCCAAACTCCCTGCTGATGCTTCTGTGGTCTGCCTTGAGCTGCCTTTTTGGTGGCAATAGTTGACAAACCTTTTCGGTTTACGCTTTAGTTTAATATGCTCAAAATCCACTTCCAAATGCCGTTTGAGTGATTCAGTTACATCCCAATCACAATCCATTGACAATTGCCATGCACAGCTATCTGATCATGATCCAGCCATTGAAAATGTATGTTAATGCAATATGTATACAGGGCCTAAGTGCCGATACTCAATCGTGTTTGGTTCTCAGTTCCTGTGATGTTAGCCTCATTGTCCCCCTGAAGTGGGTTAACAATGGCAATCATGTGCCAAGTCCAGAGCATCAGTATGCATCCCTGGAGCTCACGAGCGGGCCTGTTTGACGTGTTTAACGTATGCAATATGGATGTTGGAAGCCTCTGGAGCGGGACCCAACACAGGCCAGCTGTGGCATGGGCGGCCTGTGCCGGTGTCCTGCCATGCCAGGCCACGCTGTGCCGTGCCGCTCACAGCAGAGTGAGATAAAACGAGGGGAGAGGACGCGCTTCACCAGGAGTGAACCCCCAACCCCCATCTCCATCTGATCCTCCTGGCTCCGATCCAAGGGAGTGCCCCTCTACTCACACACACACACACACACAGACACACACACACACACACTCACAAAACATCATCATCCATCACATGATTATTTCATTCTTTTAAATTCTTTATGATGACAGAGAATGAATGATTGAGTGAATAAGTGACAGAGGTTTTAACCTTGATGTGGTAAAGCTTTGCTTTGATCTTGATGTCTCAGCCGATGAGGCTTTGAATGTTTGTGAGCCTGTGTGTATTTGTTTATGAGTGAGTGCATGTGTTTGGGTTAGTGCCTGTCTGTGTTCTGTGATATGCCTATGTGTATATTTGTCTATCTATCTGTGTGTTCTTTGCTCAGGCCTGTGTGTGTGTGTGTGTGTGTGTGTGTGTGTGTGTGTGTGTGTGTGTGTGTGTGTGAGTGTGTTTGTGTGTGTGTACAGTATGTGTTTATACAAACTTTAAATACATGTGTGTGTATGTTTTTCCTTGTCAAATGTCTGTATGTTTCTGTGTTGTGTGTGTATGTGTGTGTGTGTGTTTCTGTGTCCTGTGTATCTGAGTGTTGTGTATGTGTTTTTGTGTTGTACGGGTGAGTTGTTCTGTGTTGTGAGAGTGCGGGTGTGTGTGTGTGTTTTATGAAGTGCAGTTATTTGGCCGGCTTTAGCGAGCGGCTCTGCTGCGACTCCTCCATTGGATTCCACTTGTCCATTATTGCCATCTGTGCGTCCCCATGCTCCGTCTGTGAGATCGGCCCGCGTGCCAGAACCACTGGCGCAGCCCGCTCAAGCAGCCAGGGACTCAGCCCAGAGCCTTCAGCCGCCAACAGCAACCACTTACTTCTACACAGAACCATGAGTGGGGGAGTTATAGGCGAGAGGTGGTGGTTGGGGGGGGGGGGGGGGGGGGATTCAGGACTATAATGATAAAAGGAACAGACCACGAGAGATATGAGTCAGGAAGTGGGGAGGCAGATTGCAGGGGAGTCTTTGACGGATTTGGCCCTGATCAAGTACGGCTTCAGTACAGTACAGTACAGATCTGAGCCAAATCTCAGCCAGATCAGGGCCAGAATGAGACATTAACTTGAAACGGCATGTGGCCTCACAGGGAAAGACTACAGAGCTGCTAACTGGACTTAGCTGCTAACTGGAAAAGGTCTATGGCCTCACAGGGAAAGACTACAGAGCTGCTAACTGGACTTAGCTGCTAACAGGAAAAAAATCTGTGGCCTCACCGGAGAAGGCTGCAGAGCTGCTAACTGGAAAAGGTCTATAGCCTCTCAGGGAAAGGCTGCGGAGCTGTAGCCTTGTGGTCGCCAAGCAATGAAACACACAAACAAACAAACAAACAAACAGTTGGGGAGATTATCTGGATTGTTCACATGCACATTAAGTCACTTCCTGTTCTTTTATATCAGTGAATAGTTTGTCAGGGTCATGGAAGTGCTTGGATACAGATAACCATATTGGTCTTCAAATATAGTCAGCATACTATCTTATTCACTGGTCATTGACATCTAAGATAGAGATGATAAGGAGTCAACAGTGTGGCATTACAAGGCAGTGGGTGCAGTGTTTGGCTAATGATGGATTCTATCACCTTATGCCACCCCAACCTCACCCACCCACTACTCCCCTAAACCCCTCTGTCTCTCGGGTCAGTCAGGAGGTCAGCAGGGACAAATTGTTGATCATATGCCTTAAACGTCCTCCCATACCCATGCCAGTATGAACCACTGACAATGGCTGAAAGATCTGTGTGTGCGTGTGTCTGTATGTGCGTGTGTCTGTGTGTGCGGATCTGTGTGTGCGTGTGTCTGTGTGTGCGGATCTGTGTGTGCGTGTGTCTGTGTGTGCGGATCTGTGTGTGCAGATCTGTGTGTGCGGATCTGTGTGTGCGTGTGTCTGTGTTTTACTGTCTTGTAAATTGCAGTGCTGAAAGGTCCCCCCCCCCCCCTCTCTCTCTCCCTCCTAGTCTCTCTTTCTCCATCACTCTTTCTCTCTCTATCTCTCTTTTTCCTTTTGTCTGTGCATGTGTTCTCTCCATCTCGTGTTGTGGAGAGGAGGCGAGATGTTGCTGGCTAAGGCTGGATGTTGGTGCTGCAGCCCAGATGGCCACGAGGAGTTGAGTGGGCCTCCCAGGACGAGACGACAGGCTGGGCCGGGGTGGGGTGGGGGACATTTTTGAGGGGGGGTGAGAGGGTGTGTGGGGGGCGTTGTTTGGGACAGAGGGTGTGTGCCACGTGTGGAGGATTGCTCATATTTTGGCTCACGCCTCACGGCAAGGCCTTTCTGCAGCTGTCTCTCTCTCTCTCTGTCACTCTCTCTGTCACTCTCTCTCTCTCTCTCTCGCTCTGGCTCCCCGTGCCTGCACTGTCCCCAGCCTCCAGTGGGCTGAGGTGAGACCGGTGTGCAGCTGGGGTGGCAGATGACTCTGGATCGCAAGAGAATCTGGGCCGGATATGGGCCGGGTCCACGCCGGAACTGTTTTTAGAGCCAGCTATTCTTTAGATGCTAGAGAGACTACAGAGATGTCTGCGCATTGTCTATCGCTATGGACTGCTGTGTATCCAAGATACCTGCCAGATCATGACTACATCAGGGCCATATCTGTGCAGGAGTCAGTTGCTAACTACGTGTTCTAGTTGAGTTCGGCTGCAAAGGGTTCTGCTGTAGTCTTAGTTTTTTGACCGTATTGCACTTGCATATCAATTCGCCAAGTTTGTTGTGAAGTTTAAATGAACTGTCGCTTTGTGAGAGAGTAACAGATTAGCGGACCGATAGAAGTACAGAGAGCAGCAACATGTTAAATATGTCTGATATAGCTTTGAGAACCTGTACACTACATTTAGGCTAAGGACCACAGTAGTTTACTAAGCTAAGACTCAACAGAATGCTGGGATATGCTAACTTGACAACGAAAGGTTTGGATCTAAGGACTTGGCTTTGGCCATAGCAACCATCCATTCAGAACTAGTAACAGCAATTTGTCCTGTAAGTTAAGAAAAGAAGAAAGAAGAAATAGTTCTGCAAACATGACAGTTTTAGCGATCAAAACGTGGTAATTATATTCGCAAATCAACATAACGCAAGTGTGGCACACCTTGAACATGCATTATTTTCTGCTCTCCAAACGTTGTGTCGTCCATTATCACTTTTCCATGGGCTGCTCTGTGTCTCGGGGTACCTGTCCATCCGGAACCTGTTAGCTGCCACCTAGGTGCCTACAGAAGGTTATAAACCAGGCTGTGACGGTGCAGATATCAGTATCTTATCTGTTTCTGTGGAGTTGCAGTCAGATCTGCGTTGGCACAGGGCCAGATGGACCTCTGTGAGGGTTAGGAGTTGTGCTGTAGAGACTATAGAGGTGATGTGTCATGCTCTGGCTGTGGAGATATCAGCATGTGGGGTATTCATTGTATCTGCTCT
>NC_045158.1:17879434-17884434 GCF_900700415.2 Clupea harengus | reverse complement strand
CACACAATCCGTCCTCTCCAAGTGCAGTCTCGCTGCCTGCCTGCCTGCCGGCCTGGATGCCTGCTTGCCTGGCGGGAGGCCTGTGACTGCTGATCTTGTCATTTTAACACTGAGAAGTGCACACGCATGACAAACTGGAAGACTGGACGCCCCCGAGGTAGTGGCAGCAGTGGGACTTCGCCCCTCACGCTTTTTTTTTTTTTTTTCTTCTTCACAAGACACCTATTTTCCTCTTTCATTATGTTCTCGGGACAGGAAAAATTAATAGAGCGTTACTCCGCCGCAAGAGACAGGCAGCCCCCGCGAGCAAGCACAGGGCCCGGGCTACGTTTGGAGCGACGGGTGCGTCGGGACCTTGACACGACGGTTGATGCCCCCCCGCAACCCAGCACACCCCCAACTGCAGTGTGCCTCTGTCTGCCTAATGCACAGGACATCACTCCCAATAAGCATCCCCATCAGTTACGAGTTCTTTAAAGATATAGATACAGCTGTCTCAACACTGCCGGACTCGCCATATCACGTCTCCAAAGCCCTTCCCTCCCTCTCCCCCTTCTCTCGCCCTCTCTCTCTCTCTCTCTCTCTCTCTCTCCCTCACTCGCTCTCTCTCTCTCTCTCTCTCTCTGGTGTCACAACACACTAGTTCTCCCTGCATGAGAATATCAGAGTTTAATTAAAATAATTAAAGACAACTACAAGCAGCAGCCTGTGAAGATCTAGCTCATCCTGTCTTTTACGCCTTCTGACATTGAATGACCTATTACTGTGCCGTGCGTTATTTGCAACGAAACGGTAGGGGTTGTCCGAACACTCCCAAAGCAGGGGGCGAGCAGGAGTGATGGATGGAGAAGTATTGTTCATTTCCAGAAATCACCGCACACACACACACACACACACATACACACACACATACGTACGCACACGTACACAGACAGAAAAACACCCCAATGCACGGCACGATGTGTTTATTGTTAGAATGTCTGAAACGTACTGTCAGGACGAGGCAGTACAGGCGTGTGAGCGAAAGCGGAAAACTCGCAGGAGGGGGGGGCTTTGGTGGTGTTGGGGGGTGGGGAGGGGGTTGGGGTGGGTGTGTAGCAGCTGAGGGAAAAGGCTCGAACGATCCAGTCACTTTCGATAGGCTACTTCAGATGCGAAATGGATATTGGAGTGGAAATCTGACAAAGCGCACAGGGCCTTGACGGGAAGTGGTATAGACAATGACCAGTGGCGGGGTCAGTGGGACGTCTCCGCGCAAGCGGGGATGCTTATCAAATGACACTAAAAATAAGTTCAGCAACCATCAAGTTTGAGGGGGGACGCCGGGCGCACCCTTCGCTGTGTTTGGTGGGCATGCAAGTGCGCGAGGCGGAGAGGGAGGGAGGGATGGAGGGAGCGAATGAGTGAGTAATTATTCCTTTGTTGTGTTCCGGCACAATGTCAAGGGACTCAAATCATTCCTTTGGCCAAAATATCAACTCCAAACAATGTTGTGAAATATTTTGTTAGCATTTTCTTTTTTTTGTATCTCCTGCATAATCATGGTCACATTTGGCTCATCAATTTTTGTGTATGTGTGAGTGTCTGTGCCTCTTTTGGAAAGGTGGATATTGCACATGCATCCAGTATATTTTCTTTCTATGTGAAACCAGAGAAGTGTTACTAACCCTTCCTAATGAGATATTTACATAGTGGTCACAACACAGCTTTTCACCCTAATAACTCATCACATGAAATTGAACAGCAATTTATCAAACCAGCCATCTCCAAAATGGACACGGAGAGATGATGGAGCATCCCAGCTCTCTCTCTGTTTTACTGTCATCTTTTGTTCTTTTTCACTGCTCTTTATTTGTTAATATTATTGTTACATGTTTTAGATAGATGCACATTTGCCTTTTCATGCATTTGTTTCAGGATCAATGTAATTTTTCTTGTTTTATTTTTAATGTGAGCTTTTTTTAATATGGTACATACATGTGCACCAACATTGTTGAGCTTAATTTGCGATTTCCTAATTTGTCTGAGCAATGATTTAAAAAAAAAAATATATATATATATTCTTGATACAGAAATTAAATGTATATAAATATTAAGCCAAATGAAGGGTCAAAGGTTATTTAATTTAATTGAATTTCCCTATGAAGGATGTATTGTACAATATTGAAATTAAATGTCTAATTTGCAGATCTTACAATTTGCAAATGCAAGATGTAATTACACAATCAAAAATAATTACTGCTTTTTTTTACATGAAATTTAAAAAAATCACAGCCATGACAAAATTGTAGCACAATACTGTAATATGTTGTTTGAAATTGACCAAATGTTAATAGATTGAAAATAACTTTTTTATGCACTGTTTTTAATATAATATTAAAATATAACTACTCACAATTATTTGTATGTGTTTTCTCCATCACTCTTTTAAATATAACACTGTAACTCCATTTAGCTTTGGGTTTAAGGTCACACAGGTATACACAGATCTACTTCATAATGTGCAAAGTACTACGCTAGACTATAATAAGCAGACTGATAATTAGTAAGAAGAAAGAAGAAATACATGATAAATCCATATTTTATTGCGTAAGCCATTTATATTCATCGGCACTGTCAGAATAGTATGTCTTTATTATGTTGATCTCACAATATGTCACTTAAAAGGAAGGTATTTCTGTCGTGCCCCTCTGGTTGGAGCTGGCTGAGGGCTACGCTGGAATGGACTGTTTACACATTCACACATGTGTGTAGGGTATGCAGTAGTGCAGTGATTATACTGTCCTTTAATTAAAGGAGATGTGTACAGCACAAACCAGACAGCTTCTCCCTCTGGTCTTAGCTCTCCTGGACACGGACACACACACACACACACACACACACACACACACACACACACACACACACACACACACACAAGTTAACATATAGTACACATACACTCAAACACAGTCTTATCCGACCATGACCTTCTTTCTGTGTCAAAAAATATAGTATCAAAAATCATCTCAACAAAAAATACAAACATATTTCAGAAAATATATGTTTTAATACCTACTGTAATAGCTGCAAAATATGTGCATTAGTGCAGCATATTGCTGACTTTTGGAAGATTATGACACTATACTACTGTAAACATTATATTTATTAATTATAATATAGTTATTATTATTACTACTATTACTATTATTAGTATTATTATTAATAATAATAATAATAATACTTATACTAAGGCAAAATCATTGTACTGACCAGTAAGGTACTGATTTACTTATTTCTAATAAATACTGTAATACTCTAACTATACTACAGAGATTACCACATAGATTGCAATGAAAACTAGCCATCTCTTCCACTTTCACAGAGTGTTCTCAGGCAGACTGGACAGGGCTATTTCTCCTTTCTACCACTCCCTATCACAGCCTGGCTCTGCTTCACTGCTGGCCAGCAGCACTGATGGTTAACATGCACTTACTAAGACACATGGTGGCCACACACATACTCATGCAGACATACCCGTGGTCATTCCAAACAACACAACCCTGGATATGCTTACACAACAACAACTTTAACACATACATGGGAAGAAGTTCAAACGTCCAACCCAAACACACACACACACACACACACAGTATTATTACAGGGATATTCAAATGAATACAGACATATATTCACTCAAACACACTTAAATACCTCCACACAGTATTCACAGATTAAAACTAACTAGTGCAAACTTGCCAAAGATGCTCTCTCTCCCTCTCTTTCTCACTCACACACAGACACACACACACACACACTCAAATTATTCAGAAATATATAGAAATGAGTGCAAATTAATGTTCAAACACACTCAATATACTCTATTCACAGACACAAACACATTTCTGCCACACACACACACACACCTAAACCTGCAATTGTATTTATTTACTTTACAACTGGGCTTTCTGACTTGTTAGATAAGCATCACAGAAACAGACATGCTGTGTGCCCGTCTTTTTCTCTCCACACACTACACAAATATCATATGTCATTGTACAGCTTTCCTGCTGTGGCGAATGTGTGTGCTGTGACCCTCCCATGGTGATGTATCCTTTGGCATTCTTGACTTGCCTGTGGACACACACTCACACACATAGTCACATATGCCCATAGAATAAAGGCCCTTGTCACTGACTGGGCGCCATCTCACCATGGGAGTCACACTTTGCAGCCAAATGGATGTACACCTGTCAACCCCCTCTGCCACTCAACACACACACACACACACTCACACGCATGCTCTAAAATGAACACACACACACACACACACACGCACGCACATAGAAACACACACAAACACACTCACACATGCCCTCTAATGTGCACACACACACAAACACATGTTCTCAAATGCTCACACACACAAACACACACACACACACACATGCTCTCAAATGTGCACACACACACACACACACACACACACACACACACACACACACACACACACACACACATGCCACATTACTCCTGACTCTGTATTGTTATCCATGCACCTCTCCATCCCACCTCCATAGTGGTCCTTTAGACATCCCCTCATTCCATCAGCCCTCAAGTCTCCACACTCCATAGCTGTCTGTAATATTGCCTGCCTGCCTGTCTGAAACTGGACAGACTTGTGCCATAATGGTTTACACATCCCCTCTGCTGCAGTCATGATGGTTCAGGGATGGGATTTTTACAGATTAATCCCAGATTCTGGATTTTCCGACCGGAAAATGTGACCCACGTGAATCTTGCGAGTAATGAACTAATGAGCTGCTACCTCTATCTGAGTGTGTGAAGATGTCTATTCCATTCCAAGTATCCACGATGATGCTTGTTTGTGTTCAGCTCAGAGGCTAGGCAGAGTCAGTGTTGTTAGACTTCTCAAGGGCCCAGTCTACCACCACTAGCATCTACCAGCCAGTCAGTCACATGTGCAGTTTAGAATTTAAGTTTAGCTTCAGCTTGTAACA
>NC_045158.1:17866934-17874434 GCF_900700415.2 Clupea harengus | reverse complement strand
AATCAAACAACTTACATTTGAATGGGAGACACAACTGTTAAAACTCTATTTGGCCACCATTTTGAGGTCTTTAGGGTCACATAGACAAAACGTCTGACCCCTAAACGGCCGTCACCACACCACACTCAGTCTGTCCTGATTTTCTCAGGTGCAGCATACCCTAATCGTTTTTGTTTTTGTTTGTTTGTTTGTTTGTTTGTTTTTCATCATCTGGTTATGTTGTTGTTTTGTTTTTCCCTGGTCTGTTGTAATGGTCCCTCTCATGAGAAAAACAGGTTCACATCCTGGATAACACAGAAGGTGTGCCTTTGGGCAATATGTGTCATCGGTCGCTCGGCAGCAAAACAAAACACTCTAAAGAGGATTACCTCCCAGTCAGCTCAGGTTTTGATTAACTCGGACTTACCTTTTGTGTCTAAAGAAGGAGTTATTATCACATGCCAATTGGATATGGAGAGATTAAGCATATGTAATCTGAATATTTTTCTCAGCTCTGAGGTATTTGAGCTTTCGTATTAACTGGGCCTGTTGTCCTTTCAAACTAAATGGGTAGTGTGGTTGGTGAGGAGGACATTTGGGGTCACTGTGATGATTATCTATGATTATCAGTCTACCGGTCGATGGTTACTGTAATGTTATTTTCATGTTAGTGCACACCAGCCCCTTTCAAAACAGAGAACTAGTCTACAATGACTTCTCACCTCCTTAGAATTCATTGTTTTCTAGTCAGTCCTTCCTGGTGCCCTCTCTGACACCTGCATATGCCCATGTAGCTGTTATTCAACATGAGTTCAGGTGAGGTTAGAGTCTATTGATATATGTCCTTCCTAAGAAATGAACTTGTGACATTGGGTTTGTCAAAAGCTCACTCCGCCAGTTCATGTGAAGGAACAAAGTTGTAAAATCAAATAACTTGATCAAGTGAACTGTCTTGATCATTGTGTTAGTGATTAAAAAATCACAAACCGCAATGACAATGTGTGGTGTGTGTTTTGTGGTTATGGTGTATGTTGTTGTACTGATGGTGATTTGTGTTTGTCTGTTTGTTTGTTTGTTTTCTTTTCTTCACTCATCCTCCAGCTGGTTATTGTTCACTCCGCTCATCATGATCCTGCTGCTAACGCTGACTATACACCTCCATGTTGTCTCTTTCTCCACTCCAAATGCTCATGTTTCTCATCACAACACTGCTCCTCTACCAGGCTACAGTATGATTCACTTCCTCATACACACACACACACATACATATATACATACATACACACACATACATACATACATACATACATACATACATACACACACATTACACAAGTAAATATGAAATGCTACTATGGATCTTTGACATTTAAGAACATTACACAACACAAGGGTCATATTGTCCTCTACCAGGACTAGGTGGGATTTTCCTAAGTTCAGTGTCTGGGCTTTAATCAGTGCATCAGCCGAGGGTGTGTGGAGGAAGGCTTTAGACCACAGAGCTGAGAGAGGATTTTCTACCAACTCTGCATATCTTACATGTGTCAGTGAAATTACCATGCTATTAAACAAATGTCCTGTGACGGAAAATCTTTTCTTACAGTCCCCAGACCATTTTTCTATCTGTGCAAGACTTTCAGCCACTTCGGAGCTTAGGGGAAAAGAAATGTTAGCCTCCATAACTCAGGTGGTAGGGTTGTAGTCCCGTCCCCCCCCCCCCAGCGCTAATTTGACAGCCTTGCCATAGTCATCGACACCCCTCCCCCGCTTTAATGACAGGAGAGTCTGCTAATGGACAAGCCACAGCCACCCCATCAGATTCATAGTGGAGAATGCTTGCGATCACTCTGATGGATTCCCTCATCAATCAAAGTTATAGAGCACCGCAATCGCACAGGGCTCGAGTGGTATGAGAACCAGAGCGATGAATTTCCCGTTTTTATGAACCCCATCTTGACTAAAAGTTCATTAGCCAGCCAGTTAGTCAGTGAAATATAGCTACTTTTCATCATTTCAACAAATTAAATAAAACCTCTTTGTAACTTGCTCTGTGGCAACACATTACTTTAACTTTAGTTCAGTCAGTTTGAAACTAAAAGAAAATGTTGACGTTGACATTGACATTGATTTGCTGTTGGTCTAATGATTTCAAATCACCTGACCTTACCAGTAATGTACATTCAACCTGTATGGATTCAAAGTCATTAGTGGGGATGTTTAGATGTTAAGAAGGTGAAGTGTTATAGATTGCCATAGGTTTCTTCTTGACAGAAAGTGTTGACCTTGAAACAAGCTTCAGAGGGCCAGTGTAGATCAGCAGGATAGGCACTGTGTCTCATGGCACTGTGAATACCCCTATGAGAATGGAGGACGAGGGAGAAGAGAGAGAGAGGAAGAGCATAAAGAGATGATGAAGGAAAAAGGATGGATGGAGGAGGTTAGCAATGAAGGATTACAATGATGTGGAGGAGAAGAACAAGAACATCAACAACAACTACATAAACAAGGAGAAAAAGAAGAAGAAGAACAACAACAACAACCACAACAACAGCAACAGCAACAACAACATCAACAAGGAGAAGAACAAGAAGAAGAGGTGCAACTTCTGAAGGTTAAGAGGGAAAGCAGGTGGACTGTCTGCCCTTGTCTCAAGCAGGCCTTACTTACAATTCAAGACCTAGATGCTTGGAAATATCTTACCTTTGCCTTTGGTGCTTTCTACAGGATGATGGGAAACACACACCTGCCATCAGCATCAGGTGTGGCTGTCTACTGGTCCTCACCTGGCTTCACTGTACCTGTGAACAAGGGTGCTTTGGAAGCAGCTGGTTTGTTCCTGGAGAGCATAGTCGATTTTTTTGTCCTTAAGTGTTGTATGCACTGTTGTTTATTCCATATGTGTGTGTGTGTGTGTGTGTGTGTGTGTGTGTGTGTGTGTGTGTGTGTGTGTGTGTGTGTGTGTGTGTGTGTGTGTTGGGGTAGGTGAGAGGTTGCTTTTGCAGGTTTTGTTATGCCCTGGAGTTAAAACCAAGTGAGAGCCTGAGCGAGAGAAAGAGAGTGAGAAAGTGAGAGAGAAAAAGAGAGAGACAGACTAACTAACAGACCAGATAGAGAGAGAAAGAAAGAAAGGGAGACAGAGCGAGGGAGCAAGATACACAGACCAAGAAAGACACAGTGATACACACAAATAGAGAGAACAAGAAATAAAGAAGCTGAGAGAGAGAAAGAGAGGGAGGAAATGAATGAGTGAATCACACTGTGAGACTGAGAGGCAGATTTGAAGAGAGAGGGATGGACTGAAAGAGAGATGGAGAGAATCTTACAAAGCTAGAGAGAGATAGACCAGGAAAGAGTAAGGAAGCCAGTGAACCTTACCTTTTGAAAAAACGTTTTTATATTAAAAAACATTTCATGAATATATTTTGGTCAAATCAGTTTATATATAAGCTAAATACACCAGTTCAGTACAAGTGTTATAGATATAAGTTCCTCCCACACACACCAAGCTAGACTAGACAGGAGAGAGACTAACAAAGAGAAAAGAGAGACTGAAAGAGATGGAGAGAGAGCAAACCAGAAACAGGGGAGACTGAGAGAGAGAGCCACAAAGAAAGGGGAAGCCAGAGAGAGACAGACAGAAAGAGACTGCTAGAGAGAGCCTTAGCGAAAGACAGAGAGAGAAGAGTGAGGGACAGAGAGACTGTTTGAGAGAGCCTTAGAGAAAGAGAGAGAGACTGAGAGAGAGAGAGAGAGAGAGAGAGCGAGAGAGGGAGAGGAACAGAGGCCCAGAGAGCCTCCCAGCTGTGTGGGGCTTCACAGGCGCTTGCGTGATAAGCCCCTAGAGGCACATCTCATTATTTGAAGGTCACCCTGCTCACCCAGGACATGCCAGGGACATGCTACACACTGTCCTCCTGGATCTTCACACACACACACACACACACACACACACACACACACACACACACACACACACACACACACACCCTCACACTCTCCAAACCAGGATGGATGGATGGACACACACCACAGGGTGTTTGTCTTTCTTTCTTTGTGTGTTTCTTTGTTTGCACTTCTGCGGCTGATTTTTATATAAGAATGTATGTATTCCTATCAAGCATTTCACTGAAAATGTATTATGAAAATGTAATTATTACAGAGGTACACTATTTAAAACATTTACTACACTTCTAACAAGCCTTTTCCCCTATTATCCTACTGCTATTTATTTATTTATTTATCTATCTATCTATATATCTATCTATCTATATTTATCTATCTATTAATATATCTTTATCTCTATCTCTCTATCTATCTATCTATTTTTGTTTGTTTGTGAGCAGTGCAGCTCTCTAAGGGGATCACACAAGCAAAGAACAGACTGAATGCGGTCTGAGTGTGGTCTCCTCTCCTCTCCTCCCTTCAGTGATCGTTCCTCAGGACACACGTGTAACCCAATTAGCTCATAATTGATGCACTTTGAAATTCATTAACTCCCACACCAAAAGGCCAGACTATAATTAACTGTCTGCTTCGCACCTTCCTGTATTTAGAGCAGAGGTCCTTTTTAGGATGGAAACAGGTGCACTCTGGGTAACCCCTGAAAGGTAACCATGGAAACTCTGTGCCACCCACCAAATTCCCTCTGCATGTGATCAGCTGATGTGGGTCTCCTGTAGACATCTCTGTTTTTACACAGGAACACTTAGACGTCCTCCCTCACTGAAACTCTACACTGAAAAACGTAATCATCCCTCACCGAAGCCTACATGGAAACCTCTGTGCTTTCAGCCAGTTTCACTTGTTTGCTATGTGACGCGATTTTTACAGTATTACATTCCCTCAACAGATTTTTTATTAAATGTATTAAAAAGTTGTATCGAAATAGTAATAATTATTTAGTAATGTATTTATTTATTTATTATTATTATTATTATTATTATTATTATTATTATTACTGTGTTGTTGTTGTTACAACATGAATTTTTTTTATTATAATAATAAGAGTCCTATGATTAATTATTGTTTAAGCATTATATAGTGCACATGAAACAACTCCTGCACAGTCTCCCTTGGATTCCACCCAGACAACGCGAGGCAACACAACCCAACTACACTCCTCCCACCCCCCCATCCCCACCCCCCTCCTCCTCCTCCTCCTCTTCCTCACCCCGGTGCTGGCCAGGGGGCTGTGTTCTTTCGCCCGTGTGTTGTGTTGCGTTGTGTTCCGCCCGCCCGGCGAATCGAGTCACAGCTAGGCGAGCGAGAGGAGAGGAGAGGAGAGGAGAGGAGCAGTGGCCAGCTGGTTCCTCTCGCGTTGGAGGACGTGTCGCACCACATATGCGCCAGTAGGGGCAAAAGATGGCACAGCTACTGTCAAACTGGACTCGTGTCAGTTTCTCTCTCTCTCTCTCTCTCTCTCTTTTTCTCTTCCTCACTCTCACTCTCTCTCTCGTACCCTCTCTCTCTCTCTCTCTCTCTTTCACTGTGCCTTTGTCCAAAATGGCTTTAGGACATGATTTTTGATGTGCTCTGTGGTTGATACTATCAGGATGACATTTTAAATATATGCAAATATATGTGCATAATGCAGAGTTCCTTTAAAGTGTGAGAAATGGGAGGTTTGTAATTTAGGCAAATTAATTATTCTGCCTAATTTACTGGACTAGTTGTTAAATGTAACTGTCATAACTGCCTTGCAATGAGCGTGTTTCTTTAAAGATTGTGTGAGTAAGACACCAAAGTGTTAAGCGTCATGTTCATTTGTAATGAAGGTGTCAGTATGCTGTGTGGAATGGTGCGCTCCTCAACTCAGCCACCATCATGACTACATACACTTTAACAATAACAAATTAAATCACATGCAAGCTTAATTGTTCTTAGTAAAATTGTTCTAAAATAAGATATTGACCTGATCTATCGGCAGCTATATCAATGTATCAAGCAAGAGATTAAAGGAGTTATGATGCCTAAAAGATTATACGTTAAATTGTTATTTCAGTAGCACGCTGAATTATTCTCAATCTGATTTTATCTCAACCTTTACAATAAATGGATTAGCTTCTAAACACCTGGGAATTGCATAGATGTTATTGAATAGGGTGTCAGAAAGACGGGATTGGATTGCATCCATGCGCTGCACAAAGAGATTGACAAAACCAACAACCTAATAGAAAGACTGATATTTAACAGACCTGATAAATCCAGGACAAGATAAAAGATTAAACAAGAAAAACAAGAAAAGAAAAACAACACAAGAAAAACAACAACAAAGAGAAGAGTTTCTTGAGGACACAACATCGACCACTAGTTGATCTCAGGTATATTATTTGTACTGTTTGTGTAATTATATAGGAGAAATATGCTTCTACTTTTAGCCAAAGAAAATGTTAAATGGCTTTTAAGCAGCACACATCTCTGGGTTATCAGATAATGAGAGATGAAAAAATAAATGATTCATTTAATAAAATATTGTAGAAATAATAATAATGTGTACATCATATGTAAAGAAATAGTTTGGAATGTGAGTATTTTGTAATCCGTTGTCCGGTTTCATGAGGAGGTGTCACAAAAGCTTATCCATCAGATTAGGTTGCATTGAACCTTTTGTTATATCAGGTAGTTCCGGTAGATTCCTCTGATCTTGCATTTGTATATTTTATTGAAAAGAAAAAGATGTCCACCCTCATTCTGTAGTTGTTTTTATTCCCACTATACAGTAATGAACATCTCAGACAGTCAATGACACTTGAGCAAGAAACTGCTGTACATGAATAACATTTACATCAACATTTCACATTGTTTTAAGAAGAATTTGGCTTCAGTTTAAATTTGAATGTAATTACTGCATTGGACTTTTTAACTTTAGCTTATTTATAGTTTAAATGAATTCAAATACATTTTAATTCCTCATTTTAACCTGCTTCTGAATTAATTGTCTTTATTATAAAATCTACATGTTGCCTTTAATAACAATTATTAAATCAAAACTGCGATGTACATA
The DNA here is from genome assembly GCF_900700415.2 of Clupea harengus. Lineage (NCBI taxonomy): Eukaryota > Metazoa > Chordata > Actinopteri > Clupeiformes > Clupeidae > Clupea > Clupea harengus. The sequence continues at coordinate 17,867,452 of NC_045158.1, read as the reverse complement.
CTTTTGAAAATGATACCCTGTCAGTAAAGGTTAGTAGTTTGTCACAGTATGCCTTGAGATGAGAGGTATCCTCTTTACTGTAACACACTTACTGTAATTAAATTAATTATTTAGGTCAATACATTGCTCTTAGGGCCACTTTGAATAAAGTGACTTCAATCAGGTTACATTCTTATCTGACATATATTTCTATATCTAATGGCCACACAGCCTGGTTCCATGGGTCGGGTTGGGTACAGTATTATTCCATTATGTATGCACCCTGTTTCATCTTGAAACAGGGGGCTGGGGGGAAATCACCAGATGTTTGTGTGGTGGGGAAATCCAGTTACAGATGCTTATGAAGATGACCTAAAGATGTAGGCAGCCATGTAGCACTGATGTGTGTGTGTGGGGGGGGGCTGTGGTCATAATGTGCAGAATGAGGAGGTGCAGCAGGGTCAAAGCTACGTTGTCTAGGGGATGTTTTCTATTGGCTGAGACCTCATCCAGGTCGTAACTTAAACTGACACAAAGTA
>NC_045158.1:17836934-17856934 GCF_900700415.2 Clupea harengus | reverse complement strand
GCACAAGAGTGGAAGTAGAAAAGGGCAAGAGAAAAAAGAACAGGAGGAGAAGGCGGCAAAGCGGCCTAAATTAGATTATTTTGGCTTTTTAACTAGCCCGTCAACTATAGTCGCCAGCCCACGGAGTCAGCAGTGCAGCAGTTCAGCTGGGATCAGTATCGCTGCTTCTGCCCTCAGTGGTGTGTCAGCAACCATGCAACAGTTAACAATTTTTACGGTAAGAAATGTTCCTGCTGAGAGTCAAACAAGACTTACTTCATTGTGTACACACCCGTCGCTTCTGATATGTGTAAGTTTGATTAATTAAACACTATTTATATTGATAACAAACACCTTTGATTAGCGTTTTTTTTAGACGCGGTTGCGGAAGTAGGGAACGCTACGATTTTTTTTTTTTTTTTTTTAAGCGTTCACTAGGGGGGCCCGTCATAGTATCTTGCACCTGGGCCCGTCGTTACTACGTTACGCCACTGTGTGTGTGTGTGTGTGCGTGTTAATGCGCGCGTATGCTTTGTTGTGTGTGAGTGTGTGTGTGTGTGTATGTGTGTGTGTTAATGTGCGCTTATGCTTTATTGTGTGTGAGTGTGTGTGTGTGTGTGTATGTGTGTGTGTGTGTGTGTGTGTGTGTGTGTTCATGTACGCTTATGCTTTGTTGTGTGTGAGTGTGTATGTGTACGCTTATGCCCCATATTCTAGCTCACAGGTTTACAAAAATGCTGGACATTGACTTTGCCACTAGATGTTGGCTGGTCGACTTCCTAACAGTGAGGTCACCGAGAACCTGTATAAATGACACTTTGTTGGAGGCCCTGATGGACTCCACAGGATCATCCCAGGGGTTTTCAACTGGTTGGCCCTTTGCATGTTAAATGTATTTACGACCTTTTATTTATTCATTATTTTATCTGTTTTGTTGTATTGTATAATGTGTTTTGGTTGTGTTGACTACTGTTTGCGAGTGAAATTGCCCCTCAGGGACGATGAACACAATCCATCCTCTCTCGTTCTCTTTCTCTTTTTCTTTCTCTCTCTCTCTCACCCCCTCCACCCTCATAGTTTTCCTAAGCTGTTTCTGTTGCACTAAACTCCTTTATTAAACCGAGTCATCACCAAGTGCTGCAGTAGAAATCAAGACCTCTCCCAGAGTTGAGATTGGACGCGGGGAAAAGCGATGAACCGCAGCAATTTGCATCCATCGCCCGCAATTTGAGAGCGGCCCATCACACCCTGGCATCGGCCCAGCGACCGACGCTTCCGTTTAAAGACGCCAAAAAAGAGCCATTACAGACACCTCAGACATTCCTGCCTCCACGCCCCCCACCCCCACCCCCCATACCCCTGCCTCCCATCTGAACTGATGCCTGAGTGGTGGAATACTGACTGGAAGCTTAACTGATCCAGAAACATCTCGGCCTGCTCTGGATTGGACGTGTCAGGGCCTAAATGATGTTAATCTGTAAACAGTGTGAGCGGTTCAGTGGAAGAGACACCTCAGCCTCACAGGTTACAGGGAGGAGACTGCAGGGAAGGAGCTCAGAAGGCCAATCAGAGGGGCCTGTTGGAGATGCTGCTGATTGGAGTGGTGCACAAGCACACACATTCTCAAACTCTCACACACACACACACACACACACACACACACACACACACACACGTCTGACTCAATGCTGGGGTGGATGCACAAGTTGGAATGGTAGTGCAATGTGCTATGCCTGTTATGTAATATTACCAAATAACAGGTTTCCCCCTGCTATAAAAAACATGATGCATGGCAATAGAAAACTGGATTTGCAGCATCAAAGTTTCATGGCTATACACAACTGGTAATTTAATGTAGATATTTAATCACATAAGGTCATAAGGCATGGCAGACTACCTAACAGAGCCAAAAAAAGGCCTTAGTGTTGGAAGTGTTAAGTTAAGGCGTATTAATGGTTCAGTAAAGATGTTTGCTTTTTCAGTTTATTGGGTATTAAACAAAAGTAAAAATGTATGAGTACTCAAACAATGTACGAGTGATGCCTGTGATCTGACCACTGGGTCATGCAGCAACATGCCTCTGAAGACCAGTTTGATTTGAAAAAGCTTCATGTTTTTTTTATGATATTAGATTAGGTGCTGTTCTTCTTACAGAGAGGTTGGTAAAAAGGATCTGAAATTAACGTTTGTGGAATCCAGCTAATTTGGTGGCACATCAATTAATGTATGAAGTGACGGAATTAACATCCCTTAATGGATGACCAAGTAAGTGTGAGGTAATCACATAAAGCCACAGTGACACGATCATTAGTTCATGGCGAGGAACAGGAATTCATGGTATATCTTACATTAATGTGTACATTAAATCACCAATTGTGTTACTTAAAAGTTATTTAAATACATTTGTCACTTATTATAAAGTGTTAACCAATTATGCATTTGGTCCTTTGAGGAAAATTTGTGTCACATCCATCATTTCAAAATAAAGGACACGCTGTGATCATGATGGAATTGAGACTAGATATTGTAAGTGGAAAATGTACAGTTGACTTCCTCATGTTTCTCAAACCAACCTGAAGGCCTAAGAGATATTCCCTATGTGTTTACAGTAACAAACCCAATTACAGAAACATTGTTATTCTGTCTATCCTGTTCATTAATAATCATGTTTTAATTTCAACATTTTGCCCTAAAGAATAACCCATCAGCAAGTACATGTTTCTCCCTCAATTATTCTCTCTCTCTCTCTTTCTCTCTCTTTTTCTATCCTCCTCCAGTCTCTCTCTCTCTCTCTCTGTCTTTCTCTATCCTCCTCCAGTCTCCCCCTCTCTTTCTTCCTCTCTCTCCATGCCTTCCTGCCTCTTTCATGAGGACAGCGGTGCGATTGATATTCAGGAGAAGAAGAAGATCGATTAATGAGGCCAGATGCACACTGTCTGCAGACACCTCTGGGCTGTGCCATGTTTGTCCCGTGTGTTTGCTGTGCTCATTAGGCTGTGCACTGACCACAGACTCAGACACACACACACACACACACACACACACACACACACAGGAAACATCTACTGCTCAGCTGTGCCCGCTTTCATTGGGGGGATGTCATAACTCTATACAGTACATTCACACAGATAAATATATACATGCTCTATACATACATACAAATACATTTACATATGCATATATAAATATATTTACTTTTCTTATGGAATCGGACAGCAGATTGGAGCGCAGATTAAACAGCAGATTTGCTTGATTTTCCTTTGATTATGTTTGCACATAAATATACAAACGCATCTACATATACTGTACACATATTCAAATCCATCCTGGTCACACTGTCAATGAAAGGTTGTGTGGGTCGTTCATTAATGGATTTCTTGATTACGTGTCAGATTTTGTGTAATTTATGTATTTCCCACCTCATTATTTTCGTCACACTGAAATAGTATTGAACAGAACTGAGTTCCCTGTGAATAAATCTGGTGTTTTGGTGTTTTGTTACTGAAAAGAGGAACGATGGCATCTGAGTTCATTTGACCTTACACAGCAGCAATGGCAGCCATGTTTGTTGTGTTGTGTTGTATTGTGTTTGTGTTTTTGTATGTCTTGTCTCGGGGCTTATAGCTAGCTTCTGTCGCTCCTACTTCTCCAAGTAGTTTTCTGGGCGGACAATTAGTCTGATATTTCACAGAACAACGGCCTCATACTCAGTCCCTTCACTGCCACCGAGGGGAGGGAGGAGAGGAAGGGGAGGGGATGAGGGTAGGAGGGCAGGAGGGAGGGGCATTTCTAGGCCAGATCTTTAGGCCCATTGTCGCAGGCTGACAAGCTAACATTTAGCTGGCCTGACACGTGCGGTTAGCCACAAACCCAAAGTTTACCTGACACAGGGTGGCACAGTTAATCACTCTCCACTTCAGCTGGGCTGCGCTCGCCTCTCTGCCTGGCTCATCTTATTTGAGGGCATTAGGAAGGAATCAATCACTTGTCGGGCCGATAGGGTGTTGCGGTGGGCCAGCGGGCCGAGGCTCCCCTCTCTCTCCGGGCAGACAGCGCCGGTCCGCGGGTGATGTGGCGTGTGCACGAATCAAAGTGACGCAAGTTGAGATTCCGGTACTTTCTCTGACAAAGTGACTGCTTTGCCCTCAGGCTTCTTCCCCTTTTGCCTGCCTGCTTGTGTGTGTGTGTGTGTGTGTGTGTGAGTGTGTGTGTGTGTGTGTGTCTGTGTGTGTGTGTGTGTGTGTGTGTGTGTGTGTGTGTGTGTGTGTGTGTGTGTGTGTGTGTGTGTGTGTGTGTGTGTGTGTGTGTGTGTGTGTGAGAGAGTGAGTATGCGTGATAGTGTGTGCGTGTAAGTAAACGTGTGGGTGTGTGTGTGAGAGAGAGTGTGTGTGTGTATGTGAGTGTGTGAGAGTGTGTGTGTGTGTGTTTGAGTGTGAGTGTGAGTGCGCGCGTGTGTGTGTGTGTGTGTGTGCGTGTGCGTGTGTGTGTTTATGTGTGCCCAAACAGTAGTGATGGCACATGGATTAACTGCACAGATTTTATGCTGTACTTTCAGATATAAAACTGTTCCTCAGTGGTGCCTAGCAAGCAAATGTTTTGCTTTTACCCAGAGGAGGTTCTTCGGGACTGAAATGGTTCACTATGACTGAAAACTGCTGACCGTAGGCTTGTAAACACAGAAAAAACAAAGGTTCAATGGTTTCCAGTTGCTTCAGAACGGTTCTTCAGTGGAAAAAAAACTCTAATCTAAAGGGTTGAAGATTATATATTTGTTTTCATCTGTGAGATCTAGAACGTAAATAGTTCTACGGAAACTAGTGGAACATTGACGGCAATTGTAAAGATGGACTTAAAGACTCAGAGACACAGGTACAACACTACACACTCTAATGCTAAATAATTGGAAATTGATTGAGATTTATGAAATATTAGCCAAGTTGGATAAATATTCATTGGTATGTGAGGATAAACTGTTTTGACTTCCTGAGGGATGGTTGTCAGCCCATTTCTATTTCTAAAGAATATATTATATCAAATACTGAAAATACATTTGCTCACAGTCTCAAATCACTTGAGAGAAAGAGAGTGGGAGAGAGAGAGACTGAATGAGCCATTCATTTGCATATGCAGTGTTTGTTTACCTCCCTCCCTGTGTGTATGAGGCTATGTGTGTGTGTGTGTGTGTGTGTGTATGAGGCTGTGTGTGTGATTGTCTGCGGTCTGCACAGGTCAGTGTTAATGGCTGTAGCCAGCCTAATCCCCATGTGGCGTGTCTATGCTAAATCAGGGGGTACACCTCTCTGCCTCACCCAGAAAACCCTATTTATTTCAGGTTAACAGGGTGACCCCCCCGCTGCCAGTGCAGTGCATAAATTATGCTCGTCAAATCCTCCTCAAGGCAGGGACAGAACCCCTCCCCCCCTCCCATCCTACCTGCCCACCCATTCAGAGCACACACTGTGTGTCACACACCAAATGGGGGAAATATTTCTTTATTGTATCTAGGTATGAATAGCCTCTGAGGGGATAGGGAGGAATACATCATTGCAATAAGCATTGATGCAGTTTCCTCTTCAGCTGACAGAAGTCCTTTCAGAATAGTCTGCTCAGTACCAAATAGTTTATAGTACACGGTTATATAACACAGTAATGGACTACACATTAAATATGACAAAGTCAGAGAAGGTACAACATCAAAAATAGCACTACAAATGCTATTCTATAAGACAGACAGAAATGGACCGCACATTAAATGTAATATAATGACCTATAACAAAATAGAGAAACTGAAAGATGCTGTTTATTGCCTGAATTGAAATCCTATTACATCATACCTCTAGACAGGTGTGTGTACTCTACCTCCCTGCATATGCTCTCTAAGCTAGCACAGAGCTCTGCTTGTTGTTTACATTCATGACTGATGCTTAGGTAGCATGCTAACCTTTGACCTCTTACCCCCCAATCAGAGGGCAAATACTTCATACTTTCATTTTATGGGGATTTCACAGCAGATTATCATGTTTTGCCAGCAGAGCCTGGACACACCATATCGACGAGTACAAAGCAGTGTTTTCATCACACCCTCTTGTATTAACTGTGGCCACATTTAGCATAAAAGACCTGCATTGAAACATTAAATGATCCTTATTGTCAACGGACCATTCATTTTTCCTATTTCAAATGATGGCTTATTATTGTGTGTGTGTGTGTGTGTGTCCTGTGTCGCTTCCATGTATTCACGTGTGTTGCAGTGTGTGGTGTGTCGCTTGTGCGATTAAAGTCTGACAATTATTATTAATTATTATCCTTGCAATGTTAGGCGAGTCCCCTCAGCAAACAGACAACCCGAAGGCGAGAAGAAGAAAGACCTGGACAGTACAGTTTAAGAGCAAGATGGAGACACATATCTAAACTTCTATCGTTCCAGATGCTTATAGATAAAAAAATGAAATGTATTAAATTATAAGCTGTTTTACTCCCTAGTGACACAGAAAAAAAAAATGGCAAAGCACCTCCCCCTCGAAGAGACTGTTGCCATCATCACTGAGCTCATTTTTTTCTCCCTGAAACATGCAGTGAATTTTGCCAGGACCACATGGTCAGCAACACACAGCCATTGCCTTCTGACCTCAATATAGTAATTGCTCTACTTTCATTCAGCGACTGCTGCTGATGCTGAGCAAAAGCTGCTTAACCAGAGGGGTTTGGATTCACCCCCTTTAGGTCTCCTGCTTTGGAGAGACAGAGAGAGTGAGAGAGAGAGAGAGAGAGAGTGAGAGAGAGAGAGAGACAGAGAGAGAGACAGAGAGAGAGAGAGAGAGCGAGAGAGCTGACTTGGAGACTGCATATGCTGCAGATTAAAATGTATGATGTTCCAAGAGCTCCTGACTGACCAGCAATTCATCTTTGTGGACCTTAAGATGAAAATGGACACGGACAGTGGTGGTGGGTTGGAGGCTGCACTTCCCACTCCAGCCAGTAGAGGGCTGTGTGTGCCTCAGCAGCTCTGTGATGCTACGAGAGTCAGTAAGAGAGGGAAATACCACCTGGACTTAATCCTTCTGTGATTTGCTCCTAAAGAATACTTACAGGGTAATGGGTAGAAACCTGCTAACTGACCTGTTGATGAACAACTGGGAAATTACTGATGAGCTCACCAGGGACTTAAGCTTTCTTGTACCTGCGTGTTTAGTCAGTGATTAGTCTGTAAGGCTGGGGAGGTTCTTATACATTGATTAGTCAGTATTAAGTCTGTAAGGTTGGAGAGGTTCTTATGCATTGATTGTAGATTTATATAACATACAGTCAGTTAATTCGGTTGCTTCTTTGTTGGAATTCTTGATGTTGCAACCAGGACAACTACAAGGTAAATTGTACTGCCAAATTGTTTGGCTGAGTTTTGATATTTTTTGTGAGAGACAGCATTCTTAATTCAGCATAATTCTTTGATTATTAACCTTTTACATCTAAATTTTGACCACCCTTTTACATCTGAATTTTGACCATTGGAGACGGTATCTCATTCTACAACAAAGATTTGAAAACTCCTGATGGCTCAGTGTAAAATGAAAGAGGGAAAGACCCAGAGAGAGAGAGAGAGAGAGAGAGAGAGAGAGAGAGAGAGAGAGAAAGAGAGTGGGGTGTTGGCTATGAAGGCATGCTCATACACACATGTAACAACTGGTCCAGTTTCCTTTGGTCGGCCCAACATTGCATCAGTCTCCTCTGCAGCCTTCACTGTCTGAAGGGGGTTACCTGAGGGTGTGACCTCACTTCTGGCTCCCGCTCCAGGTGGTCTACCTGTCACATCACTGTCGTGATGTCACCGGCAGGGTGATGTCATCACCACAGCTGTGTGCGCTGCTCCCGTTTGCACCTGCCCCCGCCGGGTCAGACGCGCTCAAAGTTACCAGCGCCACCGCGCAGAGGTCGAAAGGAGGAAGAGTCCAATGATAAGATGCACTCCACTGGACTCCACTCGTCTTTGGATCTTTTCTTCTCTTTCATCTCTTTCTCTTTCCTGCTCTTGTTGTAGAGCATGCTGGTACTTGATCACCTGTCTGGTTGTGCTTTTAGTTCTTATTTTCTAGTCTCTCTTTCTTTCTGTCTTTTGTTCTATTCACTCTTTCTTTCTGTCTTTCTTTCTTTCTTTCTTTGTCTTTTTCTATCTCTATTTCTATTTATTCCTACCAGCTTTCCTCCCTTACTTCATTCATAAAAAAACTGAATTTATCACCCCATTTTTACAGCTTTGTTTACCTCTAATACCTTACAGAATATGTTCATACTGATTTATGAATATGGTGTAATATAACCAAGACAAAAGCGTCCTGTAAGTGCATGGCTCTCCATAAAAGCAGTATCAAACCTGTCTTCTGTCGCCTCCATGTTGATGTGCAAGGATGGTCATGCTCTGCCTAATCACTGAATGCCAATAGTGTGGAGGAGGAGGTAGTTTTATGTAGGGATCTCCATCCCCGTGCTAATATTCCCTCACTGGCTGATTGTCTCTGTTCCAGGCTCTGTAATTGTAGCCACATCCAATTAAATTTCCAATTCAGCCTTCATTAATCACCTCACTGATCGGCTCGAGAGAATATCACTCAACCCCCCCCCCACACACACACACACACACACACACACACACACACACCCCAAACACTCCTCCCACCCCCTGGAAGACTTGTGCAGTGTACACAGACAAGTGTCAAATTGCTGCACCGGCAAAAAGGCCTTTTAATTGTTTTTAGATCAAGGAAATCTCAGGTGGTTCAGTCCTCTTTAGTTGTCCTAAATGTTTTGTCAAGTTATTATTCCTTTATTAATATTACATTAGGGTGTGGCTTGAAAGAACACGGATAGTCAGTTACTGTAGCTGATTCATTCATAACTACCAAGCCTGCCTTTGGGGTGTAGAAGAAAAACAGTTATTTGTGTTATATGTCATATACACAATGGTTTAGAATATATTGTATGTACACAATTTCTCTATATTTATCTGCCCCATACTGACTTTTTCGATATTTTGGGTACAGTCTACATCCAGAGACGAAAACAAACAAGTTGTCAATACATGTTACAAACAAAGAATGCGGTTCCTAGTAAATGCCTCACAAATACCCAGTAACTAGCATTACTCCATTTAGTGTATATGCTTCCCTTCTTCACACAGGAGATGGTTCCTGTCATTTAAAGGCAGTGCCAGTAACAAGGGGTTTCTGTCATGGCGATGCTGCAGTTGTCAAGGAGAACTAGACAGAGTCGGAGAGTCTCATCAGTGTTGTGGAACTCTAATGGAAGATGAGCAAGATGAATCCTGACAGTCGCTCCTCTCAAACAGGAAGCCATGTTCGGAGAGGTCAAAGAGGGTCACATGTGGATAATCACACAGAGGGAAGTGATGCTAATGACAACACTATACTGGGAACTTGCATTACATTAGACAAGTCCATTTAACAATATGTCTACTGAAAGACAATATGTTTCATTCTTAATATTCAGTTAGTTTAGCATTTTTCCCCCAGGGCTAGCCAAGTTCTTGAAGAATGGACTCACCAGCCAGTGGTCAATGTTTCTAAAAGGTTTCACCCAAACATGACAGCTCTGACATTTTCAACTCAATTTTCGTGCCAATAGTCATTCATAAAAGAAAAGGCTTGTCATCTTAGTACAAACAGTATTTCAACACAGTGGCAGTGACCAGAAATATTTACCTGACCATTTCTAATGTCTCGCTAATTCACAGCCTTTCACTCAATTTTCAATTTTATAAAACACTTTTTGCAAAACATTACACACATAGTTCACTTTCTTAGACACAAAAAACAGACGTTGAACACTTGTGTGTCTTTTTAAGGCACTGCCCCTCAAAATGCAGGATGTATAAACCAGTTCCAAAGGAGGGTCAATTTTTTTATAATGTAGTGTATGCTGTGTTTATATAGTGAACAAGTTGAAATACTGTTTTGGTACAAAATGCACTATACTGTAAAAATCCATCTTACTGTTACAACATTCGACACCCTAAATGACCTCCAATTTTTGTGCTGACTAAAAATAGGCTGTTAATAACTTTGTTAGCAACATATTTTGTATTGTGTACATTCTAGCACAAAAAAAATGCAAAAGTTTAACTGTGTGTGTGCAACACTTTGGTCCACAGTGTTTAAAAAGAAAAAAACTGGTTAGGGATAAGCATAGGGATTTGTGAAAGTACACTATTTGTGTGTTTATATATTCTTTATCAGATTGCCTTATAAAGTGCACTGTAACACTATAACTGCAAAGGACTTAAACCAGTTGTGTAGTTAGTGGTCTAACTACAGTATATGAATAGCTCTGTTTTCAATTTGCAGATTTGTGGTGTTTTACATTTTGTGTGTGCAGTTTTGTAAATTGTGTGAAGAGTTTAGAAAAAATGAGAACTAGTTTCAGACATGTGTAAGCAGTATTACAGTAAAAAAAAAAACTGTAATACTCAGACAAATATGTTAGGATCATGCCAGCAAGAAAACATTACTTGTGGTTGATTGCGCCCATGCTGCTTCATTTATTTACTCTTCCATAATGCTACTATAAAGTCTGAGCAAAATATCAGCAGGTTTACACAGATGCAATCCAACACACTGAGTAATATGTTCAGACACACCAAACCAAAGCCGAAAAAACCCTTAAATATACAATTCACAGAACTGTTCACGTCCAGCTTTAGGGTTGGATCATTAACGGTCTCATTGGGTCACATATCAGTTCGTGACTGAGAAAGACAAAAAAAAAAAAAAAATGGTTTCCAGATTGGGGATCCTGTCGGGGCTGGTGATATGTTCTGTCTGAAGGGAAACCTTGCACACCCAATCCCTGCTCATTGAGGGGAGTGTTGCATCTAATATAGCAAATTGCTGTTATACATCTAATGGACCTCTCTCATTTTTAATCTGGCCGTCAGCGGTAAGTATGAAACAATAATATAAATTAAACTACCTTGGTAATCTTCATAATGGCCGATGAGGCTGGCTGTCCTCACACTTGGATAAGAGAGGGTGAATAGGAGGGGTGTGTGTGTAGCAATGTGAGAAATGAGCTTTGTGTCTGTGTGTGTGTGTGTGTGTGTGTGTGTGTGTGTGTGTGTGTGTGTGTGTGTCTGTCTGTGCGTGTGTGTGTGTGTGTGTGTGTGTGTGTGTGTGTGTGTGTCTGGTCACATTTCTGGTGTGTTTTTGGATATGTGTATGGTGGGTAGAGCACAGGTGTTTTTGAGCGTTGAGCTCTGTCCAGACTTGTGTTTGTGTCTGGTTGGTGCCAGACAGAACAGATCAGTGAAATCAATTTTATTTAGTCTGCATTTACCTAGGTTTGCACGGCTGAGCAGCCTCTGATCTTTCTCAGCAACACACACACATGATCGACACAATTCCCTGGAGCATCTTGCAACCACTTGCATTAACAACGGCAATTACGGCAGGTAGGGTTCTCTCTGTATTTCGTCAACTGAGAATTCAGAAGGTCTACCTGAGATTTGCTCAAATTTGAGTTTTTGCAACAAATGATATCAAATAATATGGTTTGGTGCAAAATAACAATATATTATTCATGAAAATAATATAAAATATTAAATAAGTTATTTGATTCTATACACAAACACACACACACATACACACACACACACACACACACACAAACACACACACACACACACACACACACACACACACACACACACACACACACACACACACACACCTGAAACATGCTCATGAACACCCCTTTACTACTGAAGTATTAGAGCAGGCACTGGTCAGTGAGACTGAGGGACGACCCTGACCTAGAACAGAGGGGTTGGAGGGGGGTAGCACTGGAGAATGGGCAGTGGTTGGGGAGAGGGATGCTTTCTTTTTATTGTATACATAGTCAATCCAAGGCATGGTCCTCATGATGGGTGGTGTTGGGTGGTAAGAGCATGCATCTGTTCAAAGGTTTTATCCCCAACTGATTTCCCCTCAAATAGATAAAGAGAAAGTGAGAGAGAGAGGGGGGGGGGGGGGGGGGGGCGTTCATCTGATCTCGCTCTCTCTGGTGTCAAACAAGAGCGAATCAGAGACAGTCTGTGGGCCCTCGAAAAGCCCCTTTGTCAGATGGACTGACCCGATCCATAAGTCCATTGTCACTCAGCATGCTAAACAAGTATAAGCCGACCATCCGGTTTAATGCAGCAGGCATTACAAAGGGATTCCAAGGGGTCTGGGGCCAGATCCATGCATATAGGGCTGTCGGGGGTGAGGGGCTTTTGACGTGCTTCAGACCAGATTACCGGGAGTACATAGCGAGTTATCCTGGGGTATGGAGTGACAAGGGCCCATCACTTAATGATCTGGGCATGACACAGACAGCTAATCTCATCTGTTGCTGTTGCACCTAGCTGTTGGTGTTGGTGTCATTGTGACCCAGTGCAAGAGCCTCGTGCTGATGAGCATGCAATAGATGTTTGCATCAGGATCAGTTTATTCCAATAAAAATGTAATGTTTGTACTGTGACATCTTTTTTTTTAGTTTGTATTAGTCAGTGCTTTTCATTGATTTAGCATAACAGCAGTGTAACAACAGATTCACAGTACACTGCTTGTAGTTTTTGAAGTGGTCCTTGTACCAAACCAGAACAGCAGAATAAGGTATTTTATTCATGTATTCATAGTCAGTCACAATAACAACCTAAAGACTGCAGTAGACCATTTAGTGGAACCCCAGAGTTTTCAGATTTGCATTTATGATGGGGTAATTAAGATATATTTATTATTCAAACAATCCCTCATAAAAAAAAGAAAAAACTAATGAGCATTTGTTTTGATGACAGTTAAAATGCGAGCGAAACCCTATTTATATCTGTTAGCGCTGGCTAACAGATCATTATGGTCCAGTCATTTGTCAGCATGGCTCGGGCTCTCTCCCCGTGATCGCCAGGGTAACAAAAGCTCCTGGGCCCAGCCACAACATTGATCTCCCCGAAAACAGGCCTCTGGGCTGAGAAGCCATCCATAATGCTTATGGGCCTGTCTCAGTATGGGATTGGGCCCGGGTAGAAACATACATACTCAAAGGAAGGGAAACATAGGGAAACATGCCGTATCTGTAGTAGACATTAATATCTAGTATGTACACATATGTATGTGCATGCACGCATACCATACATGTACACGTGCATGTATGTATGTATGTATGTATGTATGTATGTATGTATGTATGTATATATGTGTGTTGTGTGTGTGTGTCTACAGTATATACTGTATGTATGTATGCATATATGTATGTATGTATGTATGTATGTGTGTGTTTGTGTGTGTGTGTACAGTATGTATGTATGTACGTACGTATCTACATGTTTATTAATGTCTGCCCTCCGTCCATGTTTCTCTCTCTATCTATCTCACTTATTGTTTGTCTCTGACTCTCTGATGTCTCCACTCACACGTCTTGAACACTTCCTGACAAATGCACAGGCTGAGTAGTAAAGCAAAGTAGAAAAGCTCTTCCTGATGCGACCCAGCAGTATAATGCAAGGATTTACAGACATGTTTAAAGGACAGGAACGTACTCCCCTCCCGCTCTCCACCCCTCTCACCTGTTCCCTCTGCCCCCCTCCTGCTGTAACTACCTGTGTACCCCCGCCCATCCCATCCACCACCTCACCCTGCAACAGACGCCTTATCAAACGTGACTGATTGCAGTAATCTGTACTCTGGCCGGCCATTAAGCAAATTACCTGCATCATTGCGAGGATTAGTCTCATTAGCACATGATTAGCATCAAATTAAAATAATGAGTGTTTAACTTGTGATGTCTTCCAGTTGTTGGAACAGCTTGATCAGTCTCCATGGGCGGTGCAGGGGTGGTGCAGGCGGTCGGCGAGGACGGTGGACATATGATTGACCGTCGTCAGGGGCGACCGCAGGGCTCCGCTCCGGTCGACGGCGAGGCTCAAGGTGATCCCCAAAACCTGGTCCTCCTCAGGGGCGCGGCCTGCTGAGGGCAGCAGAAATCACCCACTGAGTGATGAGCGCTGGAGTTGCACTGGGGATGACTGATAGTCGCTCCGAACAAATGAGATCCACACTGTGGAAGCTGTTATCATGCAATTTGTGCTCTTAGGCCCCCAACTGACTATAGGTTTGCAGATGCACATTTGATTTGAGACCTCACGTATGACCAAGATGATCTTGATTGCAAGGAATTGTGAGGAGTGCGTCTGCCAAATGAGAAAAATGTTATACTTGACCAGGACACAATTGTGGCTATTTTTTGTCTGAACCAACAACCAAGGACTGAAAACACACTGTTGACTTTCAATTTTTTTTTCTGGTTTTGGAAACATGGTTGGAAATAACACTTCACTGTCTGTTTTACCTGTTGTCTTGTTGTCAAATAATGTTGTCATTTTTGACATAAGGCTGTAAAACAGTCCCCGCCATTTGATAATTAATCAGACTGCATCGCGATCAAAGAATGAATCAAATTGCTTGCAATTTCAAATATCATTTTTTTTTTTGTCTGGTCTCTAAGTAAAAATCCCACTGTGAGATAGCCATTGCTAATTTTTGTCCTTAAATAACTGTTGTGTCCTGAACATCTGTCATGCTAAATATAATCTACTCCATTTGAGGTTCTTATTGTGTGTCAACCTGTTGAAGCCACAAAGCACAAAAGCTGTTCAGCTTTGAGACAAAAGTGGAAGATTTAAATAAATATGGGAGCGTTATGCTATTACAGTTATTTCCACCATTTTCCCTCCCCCTGGCTGAGGACAGACAAATGGTTGTCAGCACTCGAGTGTAGTGCACCTTCTGCTTTCATCCCAGTAGAAGATTTATTTTAATGCCACAAATGCATATTTTGGTGCCATTAAGTGTAGTTAAAAACTGTAATGCTAACCTGCTGCTAGCAGATTATGTCCCGAATGAAATTATGTTTCATCAAGGAGGCCCCCGCGAATGACAACAGCTCGCGGCTTGACTTAATATTGCGATGGTGGAGCACAATGTCTTTTGCGGCGCTGAAAACAATAGCGGAGTTAAATACGCGGGGCCTACATTTAATTTAATCTACGGGGGATTATCTTTCTCCTAATGTCAGCGCCTAAGATCCCCTCGGAATATTAAACACATTTCTCTGCAGATGCTTCCGGAGTAATGGACACAGATTTTTTTTAATACCCTTGTGATGCCAAGCTTGCTCGCGACATTCTGTGGGGGAGATGGCACTTCCTAAGTGGTTACGCAGTTGGAAGCGCTCGGACTGGGACACAATAGGGAGAGCACGGACCTCGTTTAAGCTCGTACGGGTTTCCATCAGCTGGTGATTAGATACCCTGGTGGATGCATTCTTCTCTAGCAGTTACACTTTCATTTGTTTAGTAGTGCTCAATTTCAAATTATTTTCAAAACTCCAAAAAAGCCTTCCTCCATACTATAAACGCAAACAAACACATATCAGCTGAAAGTACAAAATGCATCTGTGCTCTACATGTTGATATGTTGTGCCATATGAAAATTGTAATGCTATATAATCTATAACACGCTTTATAGTGTTACATTTTGATGTAAGGAGTCTAAAGCTTACATAAGAGATCTTAGTTAAGCTTGACCCTTTTGACCCTGATAGATAACGGCACAGTGCATTATACTGAGAGGGTAGTGCCATAGCTTTCCCTTTGTAGTGACTCTACCCCTGTGGTTGTTGTTTTTTATAGCCTTTGTATTTAAGACCCTTTTTTCACTGACTTAAATTCCTATGAACCTCTCACTCTCTCTTTCTATCTTTCCCTGTGTGTGTGTGTGTGTGTGTGTGTGTGTGTGTGTGTGTGTGTGTGTGTGTGTGTGTGTGTGTGTGTGTGTGTGTGTGTGTGTGTGTGTGTGTGTGTGTGTGTGTGTGTATGTGTGTGTGTGTGTGTGTGTGTATGAGAGAGAGAGAGTGGCAGCAGTAGGTGGTGTATATTCATTTGTGCTTGTTCTCCAGTGTTTCGTGATACAAGCCCACTGTTGTTGAATGATAACACATTATTTAAGGGGAATTCTTTTTTTCAGAGAGTATACTGTATATGAGGACACACGTACTGTGCATTGGTAAGCTGTGCTGCGATTCAGTGCTGTAAAGGCCAGGGCTGTGTTTCCCAGAGTCCTCTGAACGCTAATAAAGTTTACCTCGAAATGTACCTTAATGTTTAGAGGTGATTTCCAGAACATCCGTAGCTAAGTATACCTTCTATAGGAGACACTTTTGTAAGGTTGGTCTGGACCAATCTTAGCTATACAATAACATATTCTTCAGATAAAACAAATGTTTTAGAGCCTGTGTTAGTGTCTGGATCTATGCACTGACTGTGATGCAATACCAAGATATGTCTTGGTCAGTGCGACTGGTATATCCTTCATCAGAACTTAATGTATTTGGCTCCAAAAGCACAATAGATCTTCAACTGCTTTGTGACTTCAGATACTGTACACACCCAACAGACTATAATAAACTTTGTTCACAATGACCTACAAAGGAAGAAGGTAGCAAAAAACGATGTGTCAGATGTGTCTTCTTTGCACTGCCTTCTCATAACGTTTAAGAAGTATTATTTGAATAGGCGTGAGGGGGTATAGAGGTTTCCTCTCCTTCAGAGAGCTTTGGGCCCAGAGACCGACTCCCTCATTTTCAGATTTAAATTGTGAGGGTTTGATGAGTTAATGAACTTAAGCTGCGGAAGACAAAAAAAAAAATCACATTCCCACTGCAGCAAATAGCCAAGGGCAATAGCCGATAACTAATGTGTGGAATATTGCAATTAGCATAGCAAAGTACTTACAGGGATCAAATTAAAAAATTCATTAATGCACGTGCTTAATTAAGAAACACTTTTCGGTTTACATGATAAATTATGACACCTATTAAATCTTCCACTACAAGCTGTAATGGCTTCTTTGCTCCTGGGCAAAGAGACTGTTTCCTTTCGGGGTTAAAGGATCTCTCCAAGGACCTGGGGTATTTGTTACAGTTTTATTAGGAATGATGTTCCCTCTTCTTGCTACTCTCTCTCTCTTTTTCTTTCTTTCTCTCTCTCACTCTCTCTCTCTCTCTCTCTCTCTCTCTCTCTCTGTCATCTCAACTCGCCTGACTTTACAGGGTCTTGTTCCAGCTATGCGTCCTGCACTTACACGTTCGCTGTAATTGAAACATGAAACTTGATGGCTTCCTCAATTGAATTAGAGGTTTCAGGAAAATCACAGACTCCTCGAGTGATGTTTTCCTCTTTAGGCGATCAATAATTATGTATGAGCTATGTATACTCTTGGTCTTGACATCCTGAATTACATTTTTGTGTTGCTGTTTTAATGGGAATGTACAACGAAGCACATTGTTTTAGGGGAACCAATGAAATGACATGATGCACAGCACACGTGGTTCCACCACAACCATCTAAATATCCTCTGTATAGTCTTCTCGGTGCAAATCCATGTGTGCAGAAAGGACACTGAGTATGGATGTTCAGAGGTCTTTAAGGGTTCAACAGTAACTATAACCTCTTAGGAGCAGCATCACAGCAGACGTCTGCAAACAAACTAGCCTACTGGAGGTGTACTCAAACACTGATCAGGAAATGGTCTTTTGTGCTACTGTCTCTCTGTGGTCAGTTATTTTCGTGTTTCTAAGAACTCTACTATCTACATCTTGTACAAGCTGAAGCTGTTTGATGGTCTTTTCGAATGCCTGTGAAAAGACCATTGCAGTAGTCAACCCTGCTAGAGATAAATGATGTATGAATGAGTTTTTGTAAATCATGTTACAATAGGTCTCTGAGTTTGGCTATGTTTTTAAGATGGTTAAAAACTGATTTAGTTATTGCTTTCACATAGCTGTTAAAACACAGTCATTTAGGTCACCAAGGTTTTTAACAGTATCCTTCCCCAGTCCTTTTGTGTCAAGATGATTAGCAATCCTAAGTCTCTCTTCATTTCTCCTCAACAAGATTACTTCAGTTTTGTCTGTATTCAACTGAAGGAAATTTTGAATCTGGTCAATGCATTGAAAAAGAGATTTAAAAGAACCATACTATTAAATACACAATGAAGTGCTTACTCCTTCAGTCACTTAGGAAGTGACTGTAGCTTTCGACCAGGAGAAGATGTCATCAGGTGGTGACCAACTTTCATTGGACGTTTCGACCCTGAACCACAACGCCCTCGAGTTGGCGGGCCGGCAGTGATGGCCAGTCACTGCCCATCTTCTCCTGGTCCCCAGCTTCTCTCCTCCCTCCTATTCCAGAGCCAGCAAGAGGCTCTCTCTGCGGCTTCCCCCAACCTACGGACAGCTGTCTTCCTCTCCCTTCCTTTTATTCCCAGAGCTGTGAGTGTATTCCACACAGACTGTGCCGGGAAGCCCCTGCATCCGACCTCCACTGGGAATAGCCAGGCCTGCCATCCCTTGTCCCTGCATTGTTGGACAAGGTCCTGGTACTTGGTGGCTTTCCTCTCGTAGGCTTCACCGCATCCTTCTTCCCACGGGACGGTCAGTTCGATCAGGATGATCTTCTTGGCCTCTTCTGACCAAATGACCATGTCAGGCCTCAGGGAAGTTTGGACGACCTGGGGAAAGTGTAGTTTCCTTCCCAGGTCTACCCTCATCTCCCATGATGGTGCTGTCTGCAGTAGGCCCTTCTTGGTCTTCTTGGAGGATGATGGTTTCTCCCCCTCCCTGATGAACTGGATGGATGGTGTTGGTCTCGATTGAGGCTGGTGCTTTTTCCGTCTCTCCTGCTCCAAGATGTCGGCTAGTGCTCTGAGGACCTTGTCGTGGCGCCACCGGTATCTCCCCTGACTAAGAGCAGTCCTGCATCCTGCCAGTATATGCGCCATTGTTCCTCTCTCCCCACATAACCTGCACTGTGGGTCCTCCCTCATTCCCCACCTGTACAGGTTTGTTGGTGTTGGAAGGGTGTCGTACACTGAGCGGAGCAGGAACGAGATTCGGAAAGGCTCCAGTCTCCAGAGTTCGGGCCAGGTGATCTTACGCTTTGGTAGTTCCCACTTCGTCCAGGCTCCTTGTAAACCAAGCTCCACAGCCCTAGACCATCTCCCCTCCTCCTCTAGCTGCCGGACCTCGGTTTGGACCATGACTCTCCTCTGCCTTGGGTCGGCTTTGGTCCATTGTTGGAAATGGGTGGACCCTAGTCCCTGCCGCCCAGTGCACGGGTTCCCGATGATGTCCTTCAACTTTAGTAGGCTTTCTGCCTGTTCCACTTGTGTGGCTGCTGCCCATTTACGCCCAGATCTTGTGGTGACGCCTGCGCCTCTAATCATCTCGTCGGTGGAATCTCTGAGCATCATCACAATCCTGCACTTTGCCACCTTGAACTCCTCAACCACCGATGATAGGGGTAGCTGTAGCTGTCCCGACCTGATGTAGAGCCCTACTGACGTGAAGCTTGGTGGAATACCAAGCCACTTGCGGAGATGTTTGTTGACTTTCCTCTCGATCCCTTCAACCGCTGTCATAGGTATCTCGTAAATCGTCAAGAGCCACAGGAGTCTTGGAAGCAGGCCATGCTGGAACAGCCAGGTCTTGAACTTGCCTAGTAGGCCTGAACTCTCTATCTTTTTAAGCCACTCTTCTGCCTGCTTCTCGGTCCTTGAAACACTGCCTTTGTCCTTGAGAGATGAATCGTACCACTTGCCCAGGCATTTTATTGGGTTCTCCTCAATCGGTGGTATGACTTCCCCCTGGACTTGAAGCTGGAACCTGTTGGTAACCTTACCATTCCTGATCACCATGCTTCTTGACTTCTTAGGCTTGAATTTCATTCGAGCCCAAGTTGCCACGTCGTCAAGTGCCTTCAGGATCCACCTTGTTTGCACATGGGTTGCCGTTGTGATGGTGAGGTCATCCATAAAGCCTCTTAATGGAGGTTGGCGAATGCCAGACTCCATTATTGGCCCTCTGGATTCCTTCACTGCCGCTGTAATGAGAAGACATTAGGTAAGAAGGCTAAGTAAATT
>NC_045158.1:17814434-17831934 GCF_900700415.2 Clupea harengus | reverse complement strand
ATGTTTACCAGCAAGACTCTCTCCTGTCTTACTGCTGCTGTGGCTCAGAGGGATGGAAACGCTCTTCAACAAGCAGGTGCTAGATGAGCCAAATCTGGGTCTGTTGCAGAGTGAACTGGCAATACTATTACTTCTTGATGAAAGAACAAAAGCATTCAGTTGTCTTAAGAGATATTTAGCTTCAGCTAATGACAGTCTCTTTCATATTTAACCCAATAACCTGATGTCTTCATTATTTCTGCATATTCTCTCTCTCTCTCTCTCTCTCTCTCTCTCTCTCTCTCTACCTCTCTGTGTTTGCACTGGTGAAAGTAGAGCATACTCCTGTCACATCTGAACATACATGAGCACACACTTGCACGTAAGCACACAGACACACACATCCGTGTGCATCCATGTGCACGCACGCACACACATCCCACCCTCCCACCTGAAGAACAAGCAATTTTACATGGACATTCTCTACCCCAGCAGACATGTAATTCTTGTTTCTCTTTCTCTCTCTCTCTCTCTCTCTCTCTCTCTCTCTACCTCTCTCTCACCCACATAGGCCGGTTTGGTCCTATTTAACACTCCTAATCCTCCTCTGGAGCTCTGCTCTGTGTTAATATGAGCCCCTTGCTTTAGTCAGTGTGTGGCTAAACGCTCAATGACGATCAGCGGAGGTTGCCGTCAGTGAAAAAAAAGAAGAAGAAATGGACGTGTGGATTACATATGAAATAATGGCATAAAATTCCAGGCGCCGCTCCCGGAGCTTTGTTTTTAATCAGAGGGACTAATAAGAGCACAGCGAGTAATCTTGCCACAATTTCCTCCCATAAACAAGATCATATCACGGCGGGTCACCCGCTATAACCTTCTGTCGAATTACGGCGCCGTGATCCACTCTGATTGCTTCAATCAATGCGGCAGATTTGAATATCCACAAGACTTTCCAGTAAAACGTTCCCAATGTGATTTATTCCCCACATTGAGGAAATTACATTCTCGCCCTGTCCCCCCCTGTTTGGCATCCATTACAGTTCATTACGCCGCACTAGTGTCGTAGCGCGCCATTCTGCGCAATAATAAAAAACAAGGAACTAAAAAAAAAAAAGAAAAACAGAAGTTTGTGCCGAGATTGAGGCATAAATTGTTGCTGCCCTGCTGTTGCAAACCACAGGGCCCAATGTGATTACCCCCCCACCTCCACCCCCTTTCAATCTTTCTCTCTCTCTCTTTCTCTCTCTTTCTCTCCCTTTCTTCCCCTCTCTCTGTGTATCTATCTCTCTCCTATTTTAATTCAATCAAGTTATACTGGCTTAATAACTAGCAATTATCCTTGCAGAGTAATCACTTCAATCAATAGCAAATTAATGAAAATAAACAAATTCAAGAATTAAACAAACAAGATAACTTCTGCACTATTATGTTGCTGTCTCTTCACTGTCAAATATTCCACTCCGAGTGCAATGTAATGTTCTGCTCTTCTTTCGCTAACCTCAGGAAGCAAACATACTAAAGCAGGTTTATTGTGATGTCAGGCATAATATTCTGAAGTGCATGCAAGTGTATGCGTAGGTTTATTCATGCATTAGTTTGCACTATTTATATTATTCACACTTCATTTGTAAAATGGTATGGTTACTAAGAAACGTTGGCCAAACTGAGACATAACCCATCATTTGTCACTGACTCCACCTGGTCCAGACAAACACATCTACACCAACACTAAGGGAAACAAAGGGAAGTGCCGATCAAGTGTGCAGATCAGAGTAATCAATTTCTGTCAATTATCAGGAACTATAATGATCAGCTATCAATTTTCTTAACCACTAAGATAGTACAGGATGTGTCTCTTATGTAGTAAAGACAACACCCAGACCCAGACCCAGACCCATGAGAGAGTCACCTCAACTCAAGAAGGTCTCCCAAATATCTTTATTCAATCTACACAGGCAAGGTTTACTTTACTTTATGAATATAGCAGTAGTATATTATGAATATAATTACTCAATGATTATTGTATTAGACTGATATTATCCACTTATCCAGTTCCATGTGAGAAAAGAAGACTTTCAGTTCAACAGTTCCATGCTTTGCTGTTCACAATTAGTCTCCATCCAGCAACAGATCAATTCCCACGTTAAACCAAGACAATAAAAAAAGCTAAAGAGTTAATCTGTCCTCCAAGCTCCCTTCAGTGCAGACAAGGTTACAGACAGCATCTGAATCTGTAGCGATGCCGGACTCATGCCGGACACACGCCAGACCCACGCCAGACCCACGCCAGACCCACACCAGATGCTCTCAGAAGTCAGCGGCTGCGGGAGGGGATTAGGCGAGGGTGGCTGTCGGTGGCCGTCGCTGCTTTCTGAGAAGTGCAGGCAGCGTGTTTTGTGGGTAAGCAGGCGTCCCGGCGCGCGTTTGCACAGCAGACACGACACACATGACACACAGGGCAGGTGCTGCAATCATGTAGTGATTTGCACTGGCACATGTAAGCTCTGGGCAGAACCTCTGGGGTTATCCACGTGCTTACAGCTAGCTATCTCTTTATGTGTGTGTGTGTGTGTGTGAGTTTGTTTGTTTTCATGTCAATGGGTATGAAGCTGCTATGGCTCCACGTGGCTTGTCCCTTGAGGAAAGCGTCCTAAATGAGAGTTTTGGCCCCCCCCACCCTACCCCCCAGCGCCACGTTGACAAACAGCTGGGCCTGAGAGCGCAGGTGATGACAGGGGCAATGAGAAAGAGGCGCCAGTCCCCTGACATCAGCTGAAGAGGGGGGGGTGGAGAGAGGGAGAGAAGGAGTGAGGGAGAGAGGGAGAGAGGGAGAGAGAGAGAGAGGGAGGGAGGGAGTCTTCATAAATAATCTTAAAACAATCTGCCTCCCTCCACTCGGGGCATTAATTACTTTTACGGCCAAAATCAAACATCTGTCACGTTCGAATATACAAATTAATTATGCAGATTCTCCCCATCAAGAGCGATATAACACAGGCCTCTAGGCCCAGGGCCCCAGAGAGGAGGAGGAAGACAGAAAGAGAGAGAAGGGGAAAGAGAGAGAGAGAAAGGGAGAGAGAGAGAGAGAGAGAGAGAGAGAGAGATAAAGTGAGAGAGAAAGGCAAAGGCGAAGGCAGCCAAGCCTTGGACCTGTGAGGGTTCACCACTGTCTTTTCATTTCTTTAAAACGAATCATCACTTAGCGGGAGACTGAAAGGGACAGCTTTGATCCCCATTACCGTCACCATGGCTCAGAATCATGGCTCTGCCGCTTTCATTCCAGGCCCCAAAGAAAGCTTTGAAGCCTAATTTGGGGGACGCTCTCTTTGTGGGAGACGTCTGGGTCTTATGATTATTGCATTGAAACATTGGGGTTTTTATCCATGTCGTTTCTAAAAGAATAATGAGCCTTCGCTCACTCGTTCTTTTACTCGTCTGTGTATTCACTCTCTCGTCCCCTTCGCGTCTGCCATCAGAGCACACGGTGGAGGACCATCAGTAATGCATGCCAAGGGCACTGAGGTGGTAGGCAGTGCCTTTCCTCTCTGTTGTCGAGAGACAAACTTCTTCCCAAGGTTGTGAATCTTTCTGAACAGGTTTTTTTTTTTCTCCTTTTGTCTTAGCTAGTTCCTCTTGGGTAAACTTCAGTGTATGAGACTCTGTGTGCGTGTGTGTGTGTGTGTGTGTGTGTGTGTGTGTGTGTGTGTGTGCTGACAGAAGACAGCTGCTGCTTTGTCCTCTGAACCCGTCACTGGGCACACCGGGACTCCACCCCTGGAGGTCAGCGGGTCACCATCTCCGAGGGGCTCAACATTTGGTACCAGTTACCGAGCCGACGGGGGGTCCGGATGTGGCTCGGCACCTTCCCCACTCTGATGGCGCGATGGCAGGCTTCGCCAGAGCGGGGGCCCCCCCACTGTGAGCCGGTGCCTACCCATCATCCTTCAGTGCTGAAGGGCCCGTCGACCTTGAGAAGGGGCCTGGGCCGGGCGCTCACGCTGGTTGCACGGCGGGCCTGATGAAGCGGGGAGCGCGGCGATGGATGAGGGGGAAGACGCCGACGGCAGACGCCGAACGCCACCACCGCCGCCCCCCAGACGCTGTTTCATCAGCAACACAACATCAGTCATGTCACATCACACACACACAGTACACACACAGTCACACTCCACAGAAAATACACCACGACACATCGTTAGCTAAGAAGGAACAAGTTCTAAGTACGCTAGAGAAGTAGAGAAAAGCGATGGAAAATCCAGAGTCAAATAACCACCATTCTATCAAATGTATTTTATTTTGCATTATTTTTTAAACAATTGTATAATATTATTTTGCACTAAATCCTACTATCTTATATTATTTGGCGCAAAAAACTCAAATTTGTGGACAAGTCAGATAGACTTTATTAATTCTCGGTTGACGACATACAATAACACACTTACAAACACTAACCGCACCTAATGTAACACACCACACACATAACACAAATCACACCAGCCTCAAGACACTGTTTCACCAGCAACACAACATCAGTCATATCATGTCTCACACACACACACACACACATACACAGTGCAACACTATACTACCCCACACTCTCTCTCACTCACCACACATATACACACACACACAACCTCACACACAAATACTCACCCCACACTTAGAGATCACACTCATACACATCACACAGAGATGTCTTCTGTTCTCTATTACGCCGTAATCAGCAGTTTTACAGTACGCTCAAAAACACTTGTTCATGAGGATGACTGTTGTGGGTCAGAGGTCATGGTGATGTTGCATGAGTAGCAAGCTCTGCACACAGTCTCATCTTAGTGCTTTACAGAGTGTACATGTGTGTATGGCTGTTTCTGCAGACATCTGTGTGTGTGTGTGTGTGTGTGTGTGTGTGTGTGTGTGTGTGTGTGTGTGTGTGTGTGTGTGTGTGTGTGTGTGTGTGTGTGTGTGTGTGTGTGTGTGTGTGTACGTGTGTGTGTGTGCGTACGTGTGTGTGTGTGTATGTGTGTGTATGTGCGTGTGGTATTTGTGTATTTGCGTGCCTTTGTTTTTTCTTCACCTTCCCACTCTTTTCTTCACAACAGACACAGGTGCCCCCATTTAACAAAAGACAGACAGCAGAGAGGCTAAAAAGACAGAAGTTTCTGGAAAACCTTGCCATTGTAAACAATGACTGAGTATTAAGCATGGCAACCCATATTATGACAAACAGCACATGCTGCTCACAGCCAGCTGGTGTGGTGATGTGATAACGTTGGACTCATTAAGATCGGCACACAGTTTACGGTGGCCCTTTATGACACAGTTAATTGATTCACACATACATTAAAACAAAAATAGCCAGAGCGAGAATTCCGTTGGAAGCCAGCTACCAATCCGTCATAAACACTTCTGCTGGTTTGCTAGGAGCGACATTATTCATGCTAATGGCTTCAGGAGGCACAGTCAACAACCCTAACACAAGCGTGAGCTTACAGTGAGCTTTTAGATTCTCCAAAACAAGCCTGTGCTTTCAATGTCAGCTTTTAAATTCCCCCCAAAACAAGCCTACACTTTTAAAGGCAGAGTCCACAATTTCGGATTTGGATTTGGTTTCGCAAATTATATTTCAGATCAACATGCAGTCAAATTACACCTCTCCCTTCCGTGCTCCCGAAGCTCTGTCTTGATTGGTTGGGTTTTGTTTATGGCTAACTGACTGATTGATTGATTGATTGATTGATTGATTTAGCAAATAAATACACTGACTAGCTAAATCTGCAACCTGCAACTTTCTCATGGTTTAATGAAGAAATTATGGCAGGTAAAAGCTGACTGTTCCTCAAAACAACATCAGTGGTTTTGGTGTGATGGTTGTTTTAAACCTCAGACCAGGACAAGCTGCTTTTACACTCTCCTATTTGTGAGCAGAACTAACTGTTTCCAGATGGATGTGCTTTACTAATCCCAAAGGAAACATAGTTTAATGCATACATCCCTAACTGATTGAAAGAGCAATGCCAGTAGTTTGGGCCAAACTTTAATATATTTGACAGCAATTTTACACCCCAGTTCAAGGTGTTCATTTAAATGTAGCATTAAAGAGAAATATTTTTAAAAAGGAGGCACATTATATTTTGATTTGACTCCTATAAAACATTTTCAGTTAGTTCAGCATTTTCTTAGTTTCTGCTTTATTCCCTTTATGATCTTAGCAGACTGAGACAGATTAGGTTCCTATGCCCTCACTGTAAAAAAAAAAAATGCATATCTTTCAAGCATTTTCAGTAAAGCTGTCCTCTTAGTCTTGTAATGAAAGACTTCTAAGAAGCTGAGACATTTTCCTCGAACACGAGAGGGTGAAAGCCCGATATTTCATCACACTGTTGATGTACACAGATTTTTTTTCCCCTCTTTTTTTTTTTCTTGCCTCACATGCTGATCCAAGCTGGTGTCCTGCCCTGCATGACTTGCGTTTAGTGCATCGGAGCCCGTAATTTGAGGCTATATGTTCGAGCATCTTCCCTTGAATTGCAGAAATGAAATGAAGAAAGGATTTAGCTTAGAGATAATTTCTGAGCCTCTGTAGCCCCCAGTCAAATCAAAGCATTCCTTGCGTTCCATATTGAAGAGATGAGTTGTACCTCTTAGACAGACTTAGAGGTAATTGTGTACAAGCTGTGCACCGCTGCTCTAATGAATTCCTTAATCCCGATCTGCTGTTATGAACTATGCAATTACATCCTCAGGATAAATAATCCATCTTGAATGATATTGGTTTTAGTAAAGGACACTCTGTTAAATCAGTGGATTACGTGTAAATTGTTTTTTTTTTTCTTTTTGGGTGAATCAGCACTGTGGTTCTACCCCCCCCCCCCCCCCCCCCCACACACACACAGCAGTGATTTCGTATTTCAAAGCCATGTGATATGATTAAGCAACATGCAAGTTTGTTGGGAGTCAAAATGCCAACCTGCAGATTCTTACAGTGCATCTATCTGGGTCTAATTCCTCAGTAATTCTTGCTTGTGGACTGCTCTTTATGAGTTTGTGAACTTGTTTTGGTATCCATCTGATGTTTGAGAGTGGAGAAAGGAGCTGAATGAATATCACAGGAGTGGGCCAGGGCGTAATCTGGCCTATATTCAGCAGCTGTCCATGGTGCTTCTCTTCAACCTAACCTGGAAAGCTAAAAAAAAATGCAGATTCTGGCTGATGTTGAACTAAAAAATATCTCAAACACATACAAAGTCTAGAAAATGTACATATTACTGTCGAAGGATTTGCAAGAGAATTCCAAGCATGTCAATGGCTATTTCATTTTTACTAGTGATGATCTTCTTAGGTTTTAATAGTATTATTCCACACGTTTCTTGTCCTTGCTGCTTGTCCTTTAATTGTAGAGAGATCAACGCTATTCCAACTCCAACTCACTCTTCTGTCCTAATGCCATGACCATGGTGTGCGTGCAGCTTTTTGATTGGCCCAGTTGTTATCCTATTGTAAAAATTGAGAAAGCATTGAGAAAGCAAAGGCAGGTGGCTTTGTTATGTGTGTGATTCCCTGTATTCATTATGTGTTCATCGCCCCTGTATCTCTAAACCACACACGTGCATACATGTACGTGTGAACCCCGCTCCCTGCAGAGGAGACACTGACTGAAGTTGAGTGACTATGGTGATGTAATGATGACTATAGAGATGTCTCCATTTATCGATAAATGTGTGTTTTTGTATAGTTTGTTCAACACAATTCTGTGACATTTCCCTGTGCACTGCTTTCATTCCCGTGTCTAATCGGTGCAGTAACTGCTACTGATCCTCTACTACTCTCAAGCAATCACACTTTGCATTGTATTGCAAATGCAAAATTATATTTCATAATTTTAATCATTGTAATAACCTATTTTTAACTGGACTCTACTCTAATGAACAACTCTAATGGCAAGACATTGCCACATCAGGACTATAAATAGAATCTTCACAATTGATCCAAATCATCATGATTTGATTGGATGTCCTCAGTGGTGTAGCGGCTGTTTGTGGAGAGTAAGGCCTGGCCCGGCACTACACTGAGAGGGAGTCTGAGCTATCTTAGAGGTGCATACCCAGCGAGAGAGTCTGATCCCTCAGAAGCAGATGGCTTGGACTATTATCCTTCCTCTCAAACCGTAAGGTACGACAGAATGAAAAGGGAGAGGGCAGGGAGCGGTGGGGGATTGTATGTGTGTGTGTGTGTATGTGTGTATTTATTTGTGTGTGTGTGCGTCAGTTTGTGTGTGTGTGTCTCTGCGTGCATTTGTGTGTGAGTGTGTCATGTCATTGTACTGGAAAATCCTGCCGACAACGCTACATCTTGGGCGACCCATGTTGCCGCTTGTCTCACCCTGCGGACAGATGTCAGGGAAATCAGCGACAGCCGATCCTGCTGATCTGCCCCTAATCTCATGCCGTGGCCCCGCTGTGACAGAGAACTCCCAGGAACCTGTCTGTCAAACCACCTCAGTTACGCCCTCTCCGACTGCCCCTCCCACTCTTTAATCTCATGCCAAAGTGGCATGGGAGCTCACGGGTACCTGTTTGTCAAATCACATAAGCCACACCCACTCCACTCTAATTGCTCCTCCCACTCCAGTCAAGAATGGAGCTTCTTGTCTATTTTTTTCTTCTTGACCTTTACCCTTTACCCATCCTTCTCCTGTTGTGGCCCATCTACCCTTTATTTACTTTTATTTCTCTTATACACTTTTCCCTCTCTCTCTCCCTCCCTCTCTTTCTCTCTCTCTCTCTCTCTCTCTCTCTCCCTCTCTCTCTTTCTGTCTATCTCATCAGGCATTAGTTTCCACTGCTTCTTTAACTGAAAAATAATGTGATGTAGTCTGTAACCCTTCCTGTACCAAACTATTA
This sequence comes from Clupea harengus, assembly GCF_900700415.2. Taxonomy (NCBI): domain Eukaryota; kingdom Metazoa; phylum Chordata; class Actinopteri; order Clupeiformes; family Clupeidae; genus Clupea; species Clupea harengus. Next base: position 17,823,052 of record NC_045158.1, on the reverse strand, counting down.
AACATATTATGAGTAAAGAATTTTGACACAGGAAATATAAATGATTCAAAGTATGAAGCATATGAGTAATTACTAATATACACAGTAGGTTTGTGTTATTATGTGGTGTGAACTGCCTATCTGTATATCTATCTCTCTCTCTCCCTCTCTCTCTCTCTCTCTCTGTATGTATATGTCTCATTACAATATATTTCAGTGTATTCTAATGCATTGTTTTGACCTTTAGATCACATTATTTTACGATTATTATATTATTAGAGTTGCCACTGAATGTCCTTAATAAAACTCTTATGATTTTCACTGTGATGCATTTTTCTGATGGACCGTATTCAAAAGGGCAAACATATTTCTAAATGAAATTTCCACAATACATTTCTTAAATGATAACACACAATCATTGTTTGTCGCCCAGAACAAAATTGTATAGAAGGGTAATTGAATCATAAATTTGTGAAATGATACTTAACAGAAATCAGATAGGCCATATCTCTGTGTGTCCAGTGCCTTTACAGCTTTGTATTTATCCTGCCTTACAATAACTACAGCATTTATGAATATGTAAATATGTGTTTAACATAAGCTCAGGGTTTATCAACAAGACACAGATTAAACTGAACATTATGCAGCATCACCATGGAGAGGACGAGCCTAACATGGATGCCACTACCACGGGATGGCAGAGATTCCTGCAGCCCCAGAATAAGCAGAGGGAAAGGGCCGAAGGAAGGGGAAAAAAAGCCCAACAAAAAAAACAAGCCTGGGCCCTATTTTTAAAAATATGGATTCTGGCATATGCTAAACTAAGATAGCACCATCAAACATTCTTGCAGACCTCAGCTCTATGTGGCCGCATCCGCTGAAGAGCCCGGGAGGCAAAAGGTTTCCAAACTATTTATTTTTTTCTTTCTTTGAAACTGCCATAAAAATAGAGGGGTGGGGTGGGGTGGTGAAAAAAAAACGAGACTCTTGCATATTCACGCGTGCTGCGGGCGAACACGGCCTGGCTGTTGGCAGACTCGTCTGCAGCAAGCCCTTGACAAAGGTCACAAACAGTTTGCCTGGTCCTGTTATTAAACCGGAGATGGAGAGGCATGCTGACCACTCTGCCCAGCAGCTAGCTTCGTCATCTGTAGCAGCTCCAGCATATGCTGGCCAGATCATAAAAAATGTGGCATTAAAATACGGTGGCAGATTGAATTTTGTTTCAGGGTACATATAGCAAGTCCATTTCTACCACACATTCACACACACACACACACACACACACACACACACACACACACACACACACACACACACACACACACACACACACACACACACACACACACACACACACACACACACACACACAAACACACACACACCTCTGTGTGCATGCCCCCCTGTCCACCACACAGACGTTAATGCCATCTCTGATGATGATATTTTTTTGCATGCTGTAATTTATGGCAGATTGAGGTCCATAAATGGAAGGCATTGTAAAATATTTCTATTATGCGAGGAATGTCAGAGGGTAATAAAAGCTTTACGCAGGCCTTTATGGCACTCAATCTGTTGTTGTTCCCGACGATTTTTACATCAGTTAAAATTCACTGATTATTTTAATGTGTTTTTCTGTATTTTTGTAGATTCGCCTTAATGTGAAAATATATTTGTGTGTGTGTGTGTGTGTGTGTGTGTGTGTGTGAGAGGGAGAAAGTGTGTGTCAGTGTGTGCGTGTGTGTGTAGTTGTGTGCACTCATTGTGTGTGTCGTTCAGAGTGCACCTTTGACCAGCCATTACCAGAGACTGCAGGTCCAGTAAAAGAGTAGGACAGAGAGATGGAGAGAGAGAGGGAGAGAGAGAGAGGGACAGATAGATAGAGAGAGAGGGAGAGAGAGAGAGGGAGAGAAAGAGAGAGAGAGAGGGAGAGAGAGCATCAGCTGGACTTTATTACAGAAGTCTCTTTAATACAGAAATTATATATCTTTCTTTAACAGGGCTGTAAAGGTTACACAGTCATTTAAGCAGCCGTTGAGACAGATTGATGTTTATGCCATTACCGTTACACATGAAAGGGCTCTCACTGCCTTGGCCCCACATAAAGCAAAAACGAGCTTCATCTGTCATTAATGCCAACACGACGAGAATCGGTTCAGTATACATGTCCGGTTTATTTGTGTGTCTATAGCACGACTCGGAGACTGCGGTCCATGCCATAAAAGGGAGTTAATAATGACTATTTTTATAAATATCTTTGTAACGTGAGCATGTCAACAATCATGTGTCACACGTTAATCATTCCCAGGTAGCAGGTGTCTATAAGCACATGTTAATCATTCCCAGGTAGCAGGGCTTTATTAGCATGTGTTACATGTTAATCATTCACAGGTAACAGGGGTCTATAAGCATGTGTTACATGTTAATCATTCCCAGGTCACAGGGGTCTATAGGCATGTGTTACATGTTAATCATTCCCAGGTAACAGGGGTCTATAGGCATGTGTTACATGTCACTCATTCCCAGGTAGCTGGGCTTTATAAGCATGTGTTAATAAACAATGTTCTTTTTTGATTATAGCAATTTTGAGCCCTGCAGACCTCCACCATTAGCATCAAATCATCTTGATATGCTGTCTTCATTGAATAAATAAAAAAAACTTTGGTCCCACCAACCCCCCCCCCCCCCCCTTTTTTTGTATACCATTTCATTGTTTTTGTTGAGATATAATGTAAATATTAATCTGTAACTCTCAACTCTAATCCACAGTGGCACTATTGGTGCAGTGCAAGCAGCTGTTGCCAACAGACAACAGATGAAACCTGGTACGGGGTTAAAAGCTGCCTCACTGTATGGCAGATTTCAGAATCATCCAGGGATCTAAACATAACATGCAGTAATATCCTTTTGTATTTAAAACCAGCAATCAGCGAAAGGCAACCTACATAAGAGGAGGGAGGGGGCACACACTCACAACCACATATGTGCTCATGCACAAACATATGTATGCACAGAGACAGACAGACAGACAGAAACACACACACACACACACACACACACACACACACACACACACACACACACACACACACACACACACACACACACACACACACACACACACACACACTGATGCACACATATGAATATGCAAACAACAGGAGATATCTTCATGAAATAATTTTTTGCACAAACGAATGCACATTGTGATTAAGGTTACAACATGCAGATTATTCAAAAATACATCTAAAAAGCCCCAGTCACCATATGTTCCATGCCCACACTGACCCCAACACACTCCCCCCTCTGACAACGGCCCGCTCATCTCATCAGTGAAATGGAGCAAGCAGCTGACACCGGGGTGGATCTGGGCCGGGTCTGGACCTGTTCTGACCCACGTCTGGTCCTGTTTTGACTCTGTATGATCCCCTATCTAGTGCATTAATACCATAATCTCCTGTCGGACGATGGCGAGGGATCCTTCAAGAAAATCCCCCACCATGCTCCCTCATGTCCCACCATGTGTAGCTCGTCTATTTATTTATATTATTAAATTATTAAGCAGCCCACAAACATCTGTCCGCCCCATGTATAATCTGACAGATGAAAATGTTCGCGTTTTCTTGAGCCCTTTTTCAATATGTCTCGCATGTTATCAGCTTAGCGGCTAAGACAGCAGGATGTGACCCTTGGAGGACTCTCTCTCTTCCCCCGGAGACTCGTTTTATGGTGAGCATGATGGAGTTTTTTTCCAGATAAAAATAAATCTTGTAGAGAATAACTTTTCAGCACATCGGTTAAAGTGCATCAATATGGTTGTGGTTAGGGTGTCTGGTAAGCCCTAATAGGAACATCGGGATCAGTAGAAATCATGGCCCAGCCCATGCATGTGCTCCCCCTATCTTCCTTCTGAAGATCAAAACAAGCTTCCTGAACTCATAAATAAATGCATTTATGAATGCATGTTTGTCTGTTTGTTTGTTTGTGCTGTGGGATGACCAGCATTGCACAACTCAAGTACCCATCTTTTATAAGAGAATTAGGAAACCCCAGTCCGCTGGGTCTGGACTAAGTTTGTTCCGGAATCAACAAGAATCTGGAATGTTCTGAATAAGTTATCAAAGGGATCCATTTCTGGCTACTGACTCCAGACAGGATATGGCACTGAGCAAGGCCACAACAATGAGAGAGTCAGTCGCAATGTTGCATGCATTGTCACATCTCTATGAACCTGCAATGTGTATTTAGTCTTCCTATATGAACACAGCAGACCTTGGGGATGTGCGACTTCCCCTGAAAGTATAACATATTGCACTCAAACACCTCATCGTGCCCAGACAGAGAACCCTTAAAACCCAGCCTTAATCCCTTCCATTAGGACCTAAGCCATTGAGGTGTGGTGTGGGCACCCCTAAAAAAAGAGGGGGAGCCCCAATAGCATGACACAATGAGCCCCAGTATTGATCCAAAGCTCCAACCTCTTCCATCCTGCCTCCCTAACCTCTCAATGCAGGGATTATGGGGCCCACCAGCCCTTTAGAGGTCAGGTTCAGCCATGCTGGATCTAATCTATGGTTTTAGTCACACATAACACATATTAAACGGGTCACCACAAACCACGGTGGAGAGGGGTAGTGTATGTGTGACACATGGTACTGACAATGATATGATCATGTTTGCAGGCCAGCCAGACACACATGAGAGGATACTCTATGGCAGTAGGCAGGTTGAATGTAACCTGGCAGCACATTGTCCCCAATTGAACTGGGTCCTTACAGAAAGCAAAGCACTCGCGGGTCGCTATGACAGCTACATCAAATGTGGTGATGTATTCATATGAATCTCTTAACTGTATGCAAGTCATGGATCTGAGATACAACTCAATATTTCTTTATATTGTTCATATTTTTATTTTGTACTTTTCAGTGACATAAATAATCTCTTCATCTTTGTTTGGACATGTTTACGTGACGATTCCTGTGCAGATGTTTGCCCCCCAACATGTTGTGCTAGGTTGTATTTCCTCTCCCAAAAACAAATTGAGAGAAAAAAAAAACAACAAGAAAGGAAAAAATAGACATAAGCCCACAACCTAAATCAGCCTCAACTCATGTTGATTTAGGCCATCTTGTTGTACAAGAAACTCAGTATTAAACAAATCTGCAGAGTGAAACTTTGTTTTCGTTTAGCCTCAAAGAACAAAAACAGCTGACAGAAAAAAAAGAGATTTCATGCTATGACACAAACACACACACAACACACATACACACACACAACACACATACACAGACACACACACACGCACACAACTTGGCTGTGGCACAAACCCTGAAAAACGAAAATAGATTCTTGAGAAATATATTGACATGATTGGACACATTGTGATTTTTTTATTATTATTTTATTATTTTAAATCCAATCCAAACAGCACTTTGCATGAGGGATTACAAATGAAATCAATTCCAGGGAGCCAAAATGAAATAAGGGTCAAGAGGCAGTGAAGATAATACCGAAACCATGGGCAAGGACAGACGGTGCTTTTAAAGTGCTTTTAAACTTGACAATAACACGCATCATCAACAGCAAGCTACTTCAATTATCATTCCACACACATGTGCATCTAAATGGCTGGCCTAAGCCTTAAAGTGCGATTTGCTGAAGGAGTTTTTTCTCCGTCTTTCCATGAGTTCAAATCAGTACCAGACAAAAATTGAATATAAAGGAAACATTTTATTCTACTGTTGTGTGTTACCTGTTACAAATGTTTATACATGTCATAAAAAAATATTTGAATATGTGTGCTTATAAGGGTCACTGTTCCATAAATTACACCTCAGCACTCAGTGAAACAGCAATAAACATGATTTCATGATTCCCAGAATTCTGGAGGACATTTTCCTATTTTTTCTTGTTTCTTTGTGCCTGCACATCTGTCATCTGCTGGTGTCTCCTCATATGGGCATATGAGGCGTCTCCTTGCGAGATGGAACCTGCAACCTGGGGTAAGTGATTGTAGAGTGATATACTGTATATATTTTTTTGCTCTCTCATGAAGTTGCCCCGGAAATATATCTGAGATGCCTTTTGAGGTGACCCTTTTTTTCTTTGCTGGCAACATAAGGACCCGAGTCCAGGTGGGGACGCCATGTTGCCAGGTTATTTTGGGCCAGTCAGCAGCCTCTGCTGCTGGGAGAGTGGTGGACTATGAGCCTGGTGGACTGTGGTAAGAGCATGTGACACACAAGCAAAGGGCTAGCCCCGGGACCAGGAGGAAGGAAAGCAGAGCCCTGCGGATCCGTCAGAAAGCTTCTGCTCCTCGACGAGAACTGAACCAGAACCTTTGACAAGCAAAGAAACCGAACAGAGCACATGCATGCCAATGCCAACTGAAATAACTTTTTTAATAAATTAAGAAGATCTAGCATCAACATGATTTGATTTAAAAGCATTAATATCCATCTGTCTATGTTAGTCCAACTAACAGAGATCAAGAAGTATGAAACTGTACAAAACGTATTATATCAACATCACAACTGATGTAAATATGTCTTCACACACACACACACACACACACACACACACACACACACACACACACACACACACACACACACACACACACACACACACACACACACATACACACTGTGAGAAGGTGAAATTTTCTTCCCCTTCTCACTGTCTCATCAGGAGTTTGGCCCTGGTGTGGGGTGGACTACCCCGCCACAATGGTTCGATCCAGGCTTCCCCCACCATAGTGGCTGGACCCGGAAGACCAAAGTGGCTCAATTGAACTCAGCTGCCGGCCCTATTTAAGAGGCGCCTCATGTGCATGAGGGGAGACTTTTTTCTTACCACTTGAGATGGCCATGGGAGAACTTTGCAAGAAGGCATGAGAGACGGAAAGGCATTTGCGTTTAAGAACACTTACCTGCTGTGAGGTGAAGTGGATTTAGTATCTAGCTGTGTGGATACTGTTAGGGCTTTAGATGTGTTCCTTCTGAACCTGTGCTGTAAAGATGTTCCTTCTGAACTTGTGCTGTAAAGATGTTCCTTCTGAACTTGTGCTGTAAAGATGTTCCTTCTGAACTTGTGCTGTAAAGATGTTCCTTCTGAACTTGTGCTGTAAAGATGTTCCTTCTGGACCTGTGCTGTAAAGATGTTCCTTCTGAACTGGTGCTGTAAAGATGTTCCTTCTGAACTGGTGCTGTAAAGATGTTCCTTCTGAACTTGTGCTGTAAAGATGTTCCTTCTGAACCTGTGAATCTGTGCCTAGCATGCTCAAGGATCTGCCTGGTTCTCCCTTATGTCTGTAGCACTTTGAGTGCGGCCATCTTTTGTGTTTGTAAATATTTGTTTGTTTATTGTATAGACCTGTTTCGGGGTGGATACAAAATAATTCCCCCAGGTAAATAAATGAGAATATATTTTGATATACAAGCAACCATCTCCTGCACCCTTCTTCCCAACAACACCACCCAGTCCAGTCACAACCTCCCAAAATAACGTGGGGTGACCGCCCGGTCCCCCACACACACACACACACACACACACACACACACACACACACACAAGCGCGTCCAGGTCCTGGACAAAGTAACTACCATTCTAACAGTGTCGGGATCAGGTGGATTTCCATATAATTTTAGGAACAGTGAGAGGTGATTGACTGTTGACACTAGTGTACAACCCAGGAATGTCCCTGTCCTTTCAGACTCACAATGTCTGCAACTTCACAGCCATAAAAAAAAAACAGATCAAATTAAAACTTGTACCTGATATGTAAGATTTATATCTGGAATGAAACTGAAGGTCTGAGCTGCCTTGAGAGGCGTCATTTGAGAGAGTGATTGTTTGAGGAACTGTCAGAGTGAGATGGAAGGTCTCGTTGGCTTTTCATTCTCTGATTTAAAGCACTCTTTCCTTGACTTTATCCTGCAGCACACAAGTAAGCAGAGCTGATTTACACCGCAAGACATATATCACACTTTGCAAAGAAATTACAACTGTCTAACGATCACAGGATGGGGGGGAAATGAGAATCAATTTAAGAGAATGATCAGACTCTTTTGGACTCAATATTTACATTTTCATTTTCTCGACAGGTCCTACACACTGTCATCTATAAGCACTGCACTTACACATTATTAAATGTAACCATCGCTATGCACCCAGTATTTCATCAGTGAATAATCCAAAGTGCACAGCAGCCAACGCAGAGTTTTTGCGATGGAGCTAGTGCTGGGGTCAGCTTTGGGCCGGCCCAGTTATCCAGATAACATTGAATTTATACGGCCAATGACACCAGCCTCTGTTCTTGGTTCAGCCAAGATCTGGCACTGATCTGGCAGAGTTCACCGATTCTTCCTCTCTCTCATCCTCCTCTTCCTCTGCGCTGAGTTCAAGCCCATGTGTTTGTTGCTCATTTGTGTGTTCTAATGACTCCTTCGATGCTATTTCTGGGAGGCATCCGCGGGCCAGCCAGGCTGCCAGGACCCCCCCAGCCACAGAGAGAGCAGCTTGTTTTCATCACGTCAGCCTCAGTAGCGCTGCCTCGTCCAGCCGCCCTCGCCGAACACACCCAGGCCCTCTGGTGCATCGCCACGTCCGCTGCGGTACATCACATTAACTGAACT
>NC_045158.1:17794434-17806934 GCF_900700415.2 Clupea harengus | reverse complement strand
GGCACACATTCACATAGACACATACAAGCGAACACTAACATATATGTACATCTGACACACACACATACATACACACAAATGCTACCTGACACATGAGCGCAAACACAAGCAGAAATTAACATGCTCATAAGCTGGCACAAACACTCACACACACACACACGCACACATATAAACACTAGTTACATGTGCAACCACAAACACATATAGTGTTTGCATGACTGTATGGTCCAGAGGTATATACTATGTGTGTGTATGTAAGAAAGCAGGACATCTGCGTTTTTGTTTTAGCCTCTGTCTTTCCCTCTCTCATTCTCTCCATCTCTCTATCACTCTGTCTGTCTGCATGTCTCTGTCTTTCATTTTCGCTCTCTCTCTCACTCTCTTTCCTCTCTTGCTCCCTGTCTCATTCTCACTCGCTTTCTACCTCTTTTCCCCTCTCTTTCTCTCTCTCTCTTTTCCCCCGTCTCACCCTCCTTCCCTCTTTCCCCGTGAAACCAAAGGCACCCAGAGCAGGCTTGTGCCCCGGTCTGTCTGTCTGGCAGGCAGGCTGTTTAGAATGAGCTATTGGAGGGGGCGCGCAGCCAAGACGAGCAGAATGTCATTATGGCTGCGGGGTGGGGGCTGTGCCGAGCCCTGCCACGATCAGGAGGGATTCATCACCAGAAGTGATGATGATAATGGACTCCGCCGCAAATGACTTTGGATGAGCAGCGGCTCTGGCAAGCGCCCGACGACGACGCCACTGCCCCCGCCACTGCTCTACCACTCCACGGGCAATATTTATTCAAATAAATAAATAAAAGTATAAATAAGAAACAAGAATGAAGGGGGTAGGTGTTTGTGTGTGTGTGTGTGTGTGTGTGTGTGTGTGTGTGTGTGTGTGTGTGTGTGTGTGTGTAAGGGACAGAGGGGCGAGTGGGGGTGGGGGGTCCTTGGTTCTGGTTCTGATGCAAATTGGCCCGGTTCTGGAAGAGGAGTGGGGTGATGAGGGGTCTAATGATCCTTCTGGCAGACAGGTGTTGTAATGGATGGAGAAAGCGGATATAAATGAATTCGGTGTGAAGGCGCCAAAGTGCATCTCATTGAGTGGCAGATGTTCCTCACAGGTTTACAGGGACTGTGTGTGTGTCACACGAGGCCTGCATGTTTATGTGTGTAAAATATCCCAAAAACATTTGCATGTTGACAACTGCTGCAATGAGAAAAAGGATCACAGTATGTAGTGGTACAATTCTGAAGCACAGACACAAATGTCACCATATGACTGTGGATGGATGGATGTTCACCCAGCCCTCACGGTTTCTCATGAAACTCCCTATCGGTTATTTTGATTGAAACCATTTTCTCCGTTAGATCTATACTAATTTTTAAATTAATTTAGCACTGGCTTACAGTTATGGTCTACTATAAACCTATCTGCATCATACAGTAGTAGGCACAGAAATCACATCATGAAGACCTGATGAAGACAGTGGTTTATATCAAATGAAATGTGTAATACCATGTTCACAGAGTAGTTTAGAAAAGGCTCACCAATATCAGCGGTCTGCCAGAACATTGCGATACATGGCACTCAAATTCCACTAGCTTTCCTTCAGTTCTTGGTCAATATTAATAATGCACCGCACAGGGAATCAGTGAATCATGTGTAGTCAATGAATATTGTTCTTCATAATGTGCGCCTACACAGGGGGTTATTCGTCACGTAAGCACACATATGAACAGACGTATAGAGCATGACAAAAAATTCCACCTCATCTCTTTCAAATATGTTAATGCATGTTGTCCATATCAGCCCTTTTCGATCGAGGTCAACAACAGACAAAGGCACCGGGCTGCCTGTCGCCCATGAAATCAATTATGGACGCCTAACTCCATGACCTTTCACGCCCAAAACAAGGCCTATATGCTAAACAAAAACACACTTCCGGGGGCATGCTTTTATTACATGCTCTTAATTTGTCCGATACGAGTATCTACCCTTAATCATGTGTATTTCCTTGTTTTCAGGCTACGAAAAATCCACAAATAATTGGCAAAGTTTTGCCCACATGCCGGAAGCCTTCTCTGAGCGTAATAACATTAGCGTCCTGGTGTTGCACGCGAGCAAACATAGCTAAAGGGAAGTAAATAACAATGACGACTCAATTATGACCTAGAGAAACACAGGCTCATTATGGAACCCCTGACAAACACACAGAAAGGAACAGAGCTGCCGTCTCCCTGGCACTCTCCAAGCCAAAGAATGACTCCAAATGCGCATCGACTCATTAAAACAACGCAGTTGAAAGCTTCGGGTTTTGACAGCGAGATCAAAACGCATGTTGCCATCATGAAAGGCGCGGTTTCATGTGCAAATTAAAAAGAAAGGTACAGTGGCATAACGGGCAGACTGTTGACCACATAATTAGCTGTTGGGTTTTTTTATGTTGTTCTTTTTTTTATAATCTGACATTCTGTCATGCATATTAAAATATGCACTCTGCTCTGCTATTTTAATTGGTTAAAGAGTTCAAATAGACAGAACAGCAAAGCAGATCTCTGTCGATTCTCCACTTGGACGCACCTGAAAGGATTTTTCCTCTCTTTGTGTGTGTGTGTGTGCATGTGTGTGTTTTCTGTTGTGCAAAACATCTTTGGGCGTTTGTTTACCACGCTGGGCCGTGAAGGCTGGCTGGCTCGTAATGTGACAGTTGCACTCTGCCTCTCAGTGAAGCGGACACGAGCGCTCCCCGAGAAAGCAAAAGGATGGTTCCCAACTTATCTGATTACCGATGATGTACATCACACGTCCTGCGCCCAACTTCTTAGACGAGAGACGACACGAGTCATGAGCCGCCGCCGACACCACCACATGAGGACAGGACAGCGGGGTGATGGGGGGGGGGGGGGGGGGGGGGGCGCGGGGCGCTGGGGGGGGGGGGTTGTAGTGATGGTGGTGGAGGGAGGCAGGAGGTGGATGGGGAGCAGTCGGTGGATGTTTGGTTGTAAACAAGCCGGAGAGTGACAGCAGGCTGGACACTGGGTGAGGTCTAGCTGAAGACACATGCCAGGCCAGTGGCCGCTGCTGCTCGAGAGATGGGGAGAGAGAGAGGGAGGGAGAGAGAGAGAGAGAGAGAAAGAGGGGGGGGGGATGAGAGAGACAACTGGCGCAGGATGACAGGGCCGCCCACTGGTGCCAGGCCGTGCCCAAGACAAAACACAGAGAAAACACACACACACACACAAAACACACACACACACACACACACACACACACACACACACACACACACACACACAAAACACATACACACACACACACACATAAAACACTCACACAGCACATAAAACAATTCAATAAATGCCTTACTGAACACTTTGTCTGTGGGTTGCATTTTGCAGGGCTGGGGAGAGTTGTGAATTTCTGGTTATATTATGACTATGACATGGTATGTATTAAACGCTTTTGGCCAAAGCAACATATTGGTAGATAGGGTCCTCCAACCGAGACAAACAAAATAACTTTTTTAGTCATTACTTGGGTTACCACTGGAGTTCTTGCTGTGCTGTTTTAAAGTCCAGATCATTTTTGGATTGGGGGATTTTAATCTAAATTAATTCATCAGTAAGTTACTCATTAGTGAACCTTAATATTAGGGAGAGAGAGAGAGACAGAGAGAGATAGAGAGAGAGAGAGAGAGAGAGAGAGAGAGAACGAGAGAGAGAATTACAGCTACAGGGACCATTTCTGTAACCAGCCGTAATCTCAATTTGTCCTGCATATGTTTCAGGGAAAAGCTCACAGTTCATTCAGCAGGGTCCACAGAGCCATCAGGCACAGGGGCCGCCATTAATATGCATGCCTCTGCTAGAAGCGCACACAGTGACCTACATGTCAAGGTTCAGTATGCACTCCAACTGTGTGCCGTGCTCATGGGACGCCGTCATCCGTGGTGCTTTAATTAGGGGCTTTGTTTCTGAGGGCCCTGTTCCCCTCTCCTCTTGTCTGTGTGTGGGTGTGTGTGTGTGTGTTTATGAGTGTGTAACGGTGAGAGGCTGTTGAACTCGTGTGTTAGGCCAAGAGTTGGGTCACGTCAGTCGCTCCAAACACTCCTCGGCCTCTTCATCATTGTGGTGTTGGGGGAGGGGGGCAGTGTGTGTGCGTGTGCGTGTGTGTGTGTGTGTGTGCGCGTGTGCGTGTGGGGGGGTTGCATCAGAAGTGCTGAAGGAGGTGGGGGGGTCAGATTGGCCATTTCAGGCTCTTTCGTCTGGCAGGAGGCCCTCAACACTGTTCCCTGGCTCCTGACAGTGACACTTCAACCCCCACCCCACCGCCCTTCAGCTAATCAGTGGAGACCCGTTCAGTAGCAGATTTGTTTTCTCTGCTCCCCTCACCAACCTCATTAGCATTTCCTCTCTCAGCCCCTGACACACAATGGCCCTGTTCGCTTCGAGAGGAGTGTTGACACAAGAGGTTCTTCAAAAGAACAGAGGAGAGAAATCGCTGCTGAGAAGAAGGATGAGAGCCATTAGCTATTTAGCACGAACACACTAGCCAGCCTAGCCTACCAGTGGCTCTGTGGTGCCCTGCTGAAGAGGATGGGGGGGACACGTAGTTGCGCAACGTTAGCCGGGGCTCTTGTTGGTGCTCAGCACTCGCCTTTGCTCTGTGTCAACGAGGGAGTTAGCATAGCCAATGCTAATGGACAGCTGTTGCCACAGGAACTGAAACAACAAAGAGAGTCAAAACTGTTTCGGGGGGAAATCTGTCACTACTCGGCAAACAGCATGGCCACACAGTCTTGGGGTATAACATGAGAAAATGGGGCTTGGGGGCTCTTTGCATTTCAATGCATAAAAGAAAACCCTGCTAACATATGTACTGTGGAGTTGTCAACACTTGGCTTGAGCTTTGAGTAGCATGTTGTGTGTGATTCCTTATCTCGAAAGGACACGCGATAATGAATGACATGAATATTACATATTTCATTTACAGCATTCATCAACAGTGTCTCTCCAGCTGCTCTGGAAGTAAGTGATGCAACTCATCAGACACAAACCTGAGGGCAAAACAGTGATTTCAAAATAGAACCCTCACACACAGACATACATACTCACAAAAAAATAATCATCTCTGTTTTTTAAACAGAAACACATTACACATGTATGGCGTGTTTTGGAGGGTAGATGTTGTGGAGCCTCACTCAGGACTGACTGCGTTTTGGGAGGAGGAAGAGTAGGGGAGTTAGCTGACACTGTCTCTGCTTTCCCGCATTAATCATGTTGTGAAGATCCATCAATGGCTACCAGGCTGTTCACCCAACGACAGACTTGGAGCCCTGCATACGGTTTCCATCTCGCTAATTATTTATGTCCATCCTCACACCCGAGCAGGATGGTGGGGGGTGGTGGGTTGTGGATGGATGCTGACAGCGGCATAGAAAACAAAAGGCAGGAGGGGTGAAAAATTCAAACGTCCTCCAGTGTCAACCTTTTTGTGTGAATGCTTCTGATTCATAATCAGGCTGAAGTTTCCTGTCAAGTCTAAGCAAGAACAGGAAGGAAGGGAACATTCATTTAGACAACTGCAGATCAACAACAATGCCTCCATGAAGTCACCCACCATTAACACAAATGTGGGCTTCATTAAGGTGGTGCAATTGCCTTTGATTATACTTGACATGTACTACTTATCATTTTAAATTTGCGTCGGGACAAATGTGTTTACTTGCATCCATCCACTTGGATTGGGTACATTTTTAAAGATGCCCCTTTGTCATGTCATTTTATTGAAAGAAAATGGTTTGTATTATTGATCTGGAATATTGATCTGATATTATTGACTATTGACCTGGAGAAATAGTTAACACCATAGTGATGTTTCACGTTTCCCTTCACAATAACATAGCAATGAATCCACAAAATCTTAATCAGATAGTAAGAACTATGAATATTTTCAGCTCCTGTAGTGAAAAACGAACATCTCGCTAATGTGTCCACAAACATTTGGCCAAAATAACCTCTTTCCACCTCCACAGAAAACTCTACTTAATCTCCCTATACAGAGAGATGCAATTCATCACACAACCATATGCCACTGATGTAACACACTCTTAGAACTTGCTCCCATGGAAGAGGACCACCTGATCTGGAGTCACAGATGATGATTTAGCTCTAAGAAAAAGAGGGAGAGAGTGAGTGAGTGAGAGAGAGAGTGAGAGAGATATAGAGTGAGTGAGAGAGAGAGTGAGAGAGAGAGAGAGTTTGCAGAAAGCAGAGCCTCCAGCCCTGGTCTACCCACGCAAGGCCCAGTGCGCTCAAACACAGCCTTTATCCATCTGCTGAAGTGTGACCATGTCCAGGGAAGCATGTTGCCCAGTATCTTAGGAAGCTGCGGGGGCTGAAACTTGTGAACTGCGAGTCTGTTGGTTGTAGGGCTGTTAAGAGCCTGGGAGAGATTGAGAGACAGAGAGAGAGAGAGAGAGAGAGAGAGAATGAGGGAGGGAGAGAGAGAATGAGGGAGAGAGAGATCGAGAAACATACCACATGTGTCACTTGGAAGTCAAGTAGAAGGCTCTTGGACAACCCAGAAACTTCTGTTCGGATCTTGTCTTGGATGGGCAAGCTGTGTGTGTGTGTGTGTGTGTGTGTGTGTGTGTGTGTGTGTGTGTGTGTGTGTGTGTGTGTTTGTCATTGCGGTGTCTCCGCCTTGTGAGATGGCTCAGAGATTCCTCTGAATGCGACTGATGACACATGGCACTCACACACGGCTGATGCCACCGCTCAGTCGCCCCAGAACAGGTCCCACCCAGATTTGGCCCAGATCTGACTCACATCCGGCAGACTAACTACTACCCAAGAAGCAGAAGTGTGTGGTGGTGGTGTGTGTGTGTGTGTGTGTGTGTGTGTGTGTGTGTGTGTGTGTGTGTGTGTGTGTGTGTGTGCGTGTGCGTGTGCGTGTGCGTGTGCGTGTGTGTGTGTGTGATTTATTCTGTGAAATAATGGGAGGAAAAGGGTGAGGCATGCCCCACATGGACCTCTGGGTAAATGAAGGAGGCTGGATAGCCATTCATGCATCAGAGGCTGAAGGCTCCCCTTCACATGGTCTCCATCAGCACGGGGCGGGCAGAACCAGGGAAACTGTCCAGTGGATTAGCGTCAGGTCTCGTGTGCTCAGCAAGCAGAAAGACACAGACACACAAATACACGCTCATAGACACACACACACACACACACACACACACACACACACACACACACACACACACACACACACACACCGAACACACACTCTTTAGCTTCTTCTAAGTTAAATCACATAGTCCAATTTAGCCATATGAGTGTGTCTTAATACATGAAAGTGGGCATGTTTTCACATACCCTCACTTAACACCCATACACACACACACACACATTGAGCACGAGATGCATGTCATTTTTATCTCAACAGAAATCACGCTAGAGACTTTGAAACAGATTGGATAGCATCAGCCTTAGCTCATCATGATAAAGAGCAAGCAGACCTTGATCCTCTCCCCCTCTTTCGTGCCTGTCCACCACTCATTCCACACAGGTCTGGGACAGCAGTGGATAAATAACTCCCGCAGCCCAATATGGGAGATGCCTTTCCGGTTAGCGTGATTTACAATATGTGTAATGAGGCGTCTGAATGAAGTGGTTTGTTGTCTGCCGTAACCAGATGGACGTAGGCTGTGATTAGCTGCAATTAGCTCATTCCCCCGAACTGAAGTCGTCCCAGTCATTAATGTACATATTTTACACCTCATTAGAGTGCCTGTGATTGGAGGTTTTTAAAAAAAAAAAAAACAGAAATAGATAAATAATTTGGGGGGAAAGCAAATAAATAAATTAGTAGATAAATAAATAAAAAGTAATCTATTTGCATTCGAGACTTTGTGGAAAAGAATGAGGGGGTGGGGTTATGGTTTAGTTTTTTTTGGGTGATGGGGGTTTGGTGGGGAAGGGGGGTAGAGATGATGGGGAAATAGTTTGAAATAATTTTTGGGCCACATCTGTGCAAACCAAATTAGCTTCAGCAGGCGTTGCGTGATTTTTCCTAATTAACTGTACTTTTTTTCCCATTTCCCTCCATCTTTCTATCGTCTTCTGCTCCCCTTCTCTCCCTCGCTCCCTCTTTTTTGTGATGTAAATGGCCGTCTGCAATCAGGTCTCGGCACAGAAATGTGCATCACGGGGTGAAATGGGCAAGATGTTAACTAATTTTATTTTTAATCTTCTCTTTGCCGCGGAGCGTGTCATTTGGGCGTCGTGTCTCCGGAAATTTCCGCGCCTCTTTCATGGAAACATATTGGGGCAGCATTTGCCAGCTGTCGGCCTCCACTGCCTTCTGCTGCCATTATCCTCAGGCACCACCCCACCTTATGTTTGACCAGCCTGTGAGGAGGGGGCCAATCCAAAATCAAAAGGTGTCTTTTCAATTCAGGCCATCCTCACGGAACACATCCTCCCCCCCAACCCCCCGCCCCCCTCACACACACACACACCATGCTGCTACCCCCCACCCTCGCCCTCACGTCTTCATATTAACTGCAGAGGGAGGTGGGGGGGGAGTTTGCACATTTTGGCAGGAAGTGGCATGATGTCACCATGCCCCGCCCTCCAACCTTCCCTCCTCTGAAGCAGTATCAGCCTCCTGGTTCTGTCATGCTAGAGTTCCTCTCCTGTAAGGTTCTGAGCTCTATGGAACAGATAGAGGTGGAGCACAGCGTTCTTCTTCTCTCCTCTCTGTGAGGACAGGGGCGATCCAACTTCAAAAGTTTTTTTTTGTCATGTCAGATGGCCCTAACTGAACACATTTACACACACACACACACACACACACACACACACACACACACACACACACACACACACACACACACACACACACACACACACATACACACACGCATCATGTAACCTCAGTTAACTTTGCTCAAGCACACACACTCAGACGCCCAGACTTTGAACCTTTCATGTAATATGACGTTTGTGCAGGTGGAATTCCTTTAGCCCTGTCCCATATGCATACACACCTCACACACAAACACACACTCACACACACACATATATATATATATATCCATACACACACATATTTGCAGTCCCCCCCCCCCCGCACACATACACACACACACACACACACACACTTATATACACACACACATGCGCACACACACACACATAGGCACACACACAGACACATAGGTACACACACACACACACACACACACACACAAACACACACACACACACACACACTGTGTGATGTTACTGTGTGATGTTGCTGTGCGTTGCCACTCCCTCACACACCCCTCATGCACACTCACTGGCGAGCCATCTGAGCACAGGGGTGCGTGTCATTAAAGAGATTACTGCAGAGGGAGGGGGGCAGAAGAGTGACCCCCCCCCCCCACACACACACACACCTCCTGTCTTATGCGTGTGTCCCTAATGCTCTGCCTTATTGTCTTATTCCCCCATGACTCCGACTCCACGGCCACTGCTTCACTGTCCTCTCAGGGACTCTCTCTCTCTCTTTCTCTCTCTCTCTCTCTCTCTCTCTTGTTTTTCTTCACTTCCGTCCGTTCACGTCCGTCTCTCACTGTCACTCTCTCTGTTTCTCACTATCTGTCCCCCCTCTTTTCTCTCTCTCACAATTCCACATTTTGTCTGTCTCTCTGCTTCTCTCTCTTCTTCATTCTCTCTAAACTTCATTCTATCTATATCTCTCTCTCTCTCTCTCTCTCTCAATTCAATTCAATTCCATTCAAATGAGCTTTATTGGCATGGCTGTTTCAAAGCAGTGTTGCCAAAGCAACCATATTGGAAACACAATAATGCAATGTCTTGGATACAATATCTGTTAATAATAATAAATAATAATAATAATACTGATATTAATACTGATAATACTACGACTAAAAAAAAATATAATAATAAGTAGTAGAAGCACAAATACTCTCCCTCTTATTGTCTTTCTCTCTCTCTCTCTCTCTCTCCGTCAGTCACCGCCTCTCTCTTGCTCTCTCTGCAGGCCCAGTAGGTAGGAAGGCAGACTGGAGCATGCTGGGCACATCCTCATTAGGGGATCTGTTAGCCTCATTTTGCTCCTGTCACAGGCAATCTCTGTTCCCTCTGCTCCCTACCCTACGCTCAGACCCACAGCAGAGGGGAGGCAGGGAAAGAGGGGGAAAGAGAGAAATGTAGAGGGAGAGAGAGAGGGAGAGAGAGATGAGGAGGGGAGGGGGGAGCTATATTGTGGGAGAGAAAGAGAGAGAGAGGGGGGAAAAGACAAAGGGGGGTAAAGGGAAAGAGAGGTAGAGGAAGGGAAAGAGTGAAAGAAGGCAGAAAGAAGAGTGAGAAAGCTATATGGGGCAAGAGACAGATATGGAGCAGGTGGGGGGAAAGAAGCGAGATTGCGGGGATCAGCTGTAATTCGCTTAAATTCACCTCAGAACCATTTTGTTTAAATTCACCACGACTCTCTTCTTGGCCTGGTTGGTAACAGCTAGCTCGGGGACAACAGACGTTCAGGTCTGTGGGGGTCTGCATCAGTCACAGGCCAAGCTGTAGATATTTCTGTTAATGTAGGCTGTTCTATTCTGGGGAGGTAAAGTCTGGGAAAGCTTCCAAACGCCGTGGCAACAACATCTGGCCCCGTTAGAGATGGCCATGTCTCCCACACCATCAGCCCTACCCCCCAAAAAACGTTAATGAAAATGCAAATTAGCGGTGATTACACATGAAAGATTATAATGTGAATGCACATAAAAAAAAGTATTTTCAAAATGGGAGGTCAAAGAGGTTTGTGAGCGGTTGCAGCCTCTATGCCAAACAAATATGTCTGACAAACCTCCTGAGCAAAGTTGAGAGTTAGGTCAAAACTTCCTTCCTTCCTTAAAAAAAAGTATTGTCTATTGTGTCTTGTCTAGTGTGTGGGTATTGTAGTGTGTGTGGAATATGTTGAGGGTATGTGGGGGAAGGGGTGGGGTGGGGTGGGGGGTGTAGCAGTGTATTTGTGTTTGTGTGTTTATGTTTGGGTGTGTATTCTGGGGTCAGGCAAAGGGTGGTGTGTATGTGTGTGTGTGTGAGGGTGGGTATGTTGGGGGCAGGCAGAGGGTGGTGTGTGTATGTGTGTGTAGGTGGGTGGGTATGTTGGGGGCAGGCAGAGGGTGGTGTGTGTATGTGTGTGTGTGTGTGTGTGGGTGGGTGGGTATGTTGGGGGAGCAGTGGTGTAATGCAGCTAATTCATCGTGTGGGGAGAGCTCATTAGAACTAATAAATCCTGTGACTGCTGCTCGTTCCACTGGCGTCTGACCTTTCCTCATGCGCTAGCCATGAAATCCCCTGCTAGCGCTCACACTGCTTGATGCCCCGCTTAATTGGGAATGATTTGAGAATTTCCTTCTTTTTTCTCTTTCCTCTCTTGTTTGTTTTCCCTTTCTTTCTCCTCCTCCCATCCTCCTCTGCGTTAGTCATTTGTTGAGGGCAGCTAACATGGAGAAATGTCAGGGTGAACTACTGTAAGCTACGTTAGCCTGGAGAGTGCGCCGCGTTTCTTGGGCGACACAGCGGCCGAGCGCTAACGAGACCCCACGCCACCGTCGCCTCATTAAGACCTTTCCTTGAGAGCCGAGCAACAGTTAAGGGCATAATGTGGGAGGCAAGGAAGAAAGGAGGAATAAGGGATGGAGGAGATGGGGTGAGGGAGGGCGAGGGAGTTAAAAAAGAAAAGAAAATAGGTAGGAAAAAAAAGGAGGTTCATTATTCAGACCTCTGTGGCTCGTGCCATTAGCCCGATGCCCCCCAACATCTTAAACATGACTAATGAAGCAGCGCGGCCATGGCGACGTTCTCCAGGGTCTGGGCAGGAAGCGGCGGCGGCTGTGGCAGGCGCGGCGATCATGTCTAATTAGGCCCGTACACCTCACGCTGCGTGGCATTTGGCAGAAAGGTCAAGAGAAGTCACCGGGCCTAATCGGCAGAACCTGTGCCTTCCAGCCCTCGGTCCGGTGATCAGTGACAGGCGGCGGCACCGCCGGGAACGCTGTCGGGGGGGAAAAGACGGGGAGGAGGAAAGTTTACATACGGTGTGACTCACACCGACTGGATGGGTGAGCAGCCGCAGCAGCAGCAGCAGCGCCATACCACACAGAGGACGGCTCTCAGGAAAGGCCTCTACCAGACTGGGAGTGGATCCTATGCTGACTTAACTGTGTTCAGAATGCCACTTTGACTGCACTGGGTGTACAAGTCAATGACTCGTCCCCATTCCCTGAATTCAACACTTTGCTGGAACGTTGAACACAATCAAGAGAGAGCCATGCTTTAGTCAGACATACTGTACGTACGCACTGATTCCATTTACAATGATGGTGTGAAGACTAAGTAAACCAGGCCTAAATGGATAAACAGTTGTGTCTGTGTTGGCATGTCTTCTCTCAACTCAACACTTACCAGGAGGATTCAACACCTTAAATAAGGAAGAGAACAAT